>NW_017732034.1:741924-767386 GCF_001890085.2 Hipposideros armiger
CTAGTACATAGGTAGATATTGAGTGAAATGAAATGGATTTTAGCCACTCTCTCCTTGTATGTGTTTAAAAAAAGGGGTGGGGGATTTGAAAAAGAAAAGTTATTTCCTCCTCCATAACTTGTGGAGAATGTGACACTGAATCACATTTTTCTGTTGATTTATAGTTTTGCAGGTGTACAATAGCTAATTGTTTAGATGCAGTTTATATTATACAAGGAAATGAAAATGCTTTGGGGAATTTATATAATTGCATCAAAATGATAATATTTGTAACTTAATTACTTGTTTATCAGTCTGAAATACTATGACAGCTTTCAATAATTTCCAAAAGAAAATGTCTTTATGTTGTTGATCTAAGTTTGCATTAGGTCAAAATCTAATTGATATAAATGTAGTATGGTGATATAAACAATTCTTGTTCTAAGATAAATTATGTGCTTTCTAACACTGTCTGTGTAAAAATACATACAATGCACCAACTACTATGTTTCTCAACAAAACAAAGCAGTTAATTAGGCATTTTAAGTCACATAACTATTTCACTCAATTATATTACTAAGTACATAGTTGATTCTAAAATTTTCCTAATTTTTCGACTCATTTTATGACCTTATAGCCTAGTAAATCTTAAACTACAGAGTGGATAAGTACAATCCATTCTTAAAATAGAGATGTTGGGGCTTTCTTCTTGGGGTTCTAATCCAGTAAGAACTGGTAAAATGGAGAAATCAGTATTTAAAGCAACTCTCAACATCATCGCTACACAACAGTCAGACATTTATGCCCATACATTAAAAAACCGTTTTACAAGAACTATTTGCATGACAATGAAGAGACAGCTTGAGTTACTCATCTTACTCCAGTACATTTTGTTTTAATGCAAATATTTTTTGTGAAACTCATAATAAATATTGTCATAATTAGAGAATTTCTATCCTCTAAACAATTGAACCTGCATTCATAGTTTTCTACGTAGACAACTTTATTTGAGGGAAAATTCCCAGGGAAAACCATTAAGGAACATCTGTCATCTTTGCAGAACCTCATAAAACAAGGGGCACTGCAAGTTTTAGTAAATGGATTATGCTCCATAAAACACTCTGAAAAGTACCTTCATGCATAGAAACACCATGGAGTGCATTTTACAGTCTGCCAGTACTAAAAGGTGGTTAATACTATACTATAATATCCATAATAAATTCTCAGAGACTTACTGGGAAAAGTACAGTATCTAGGGATGATCATAAAAAAAAACTAGTAAAATTAAACATTCATGTAGAAGAGAGTATACTTAATTTTTAGAAGAACTCTAAAATATTCAAGAATTATTAGTATCTAAATCCAGTTTGGTTCATATACATAGGGTTCATTATTTTTATAGCTAAGACAATACATGTATAATTTCTTAAGTTGGTAATGAATAGAATCCTTCTGGTAAACAATAAGAGGCAATATTTATTGTGTCCTTACTATTTGCCAGGCACTGTGCTACAGCCCAATATATTTAAGCCCAACAACAGCCCTGTGGGATAATGTGTCAGTCAGCATTCTCCAGAGTAACGACGAATAGCATGTATATATATATATTGAGAGGGAAATTTAATTTAAGGAATTGACTCACATGATTGTGAGGGCCTGCAAGTCCAATATCTTCAGGACAGTGCCACAGGCTGGTAATTCTAACAAGAGCTGATGTTGTTAGTCCTGAGCCTGAAAGCAATGACGACAGAATTCCTTCTTCAAGGCTTTTCTCTTAAGGCTTTCAGCCAATTGTATGGGACCCAACCACATTATGGAGGGTAATCTGTTTTACTTAAAGTCTACCCATGTAAATGTTAATTACATCGAAACAATAGCTTTGCAGCAACATCTAGTTTGGTGGTTGACCCCATAACTGGGCACGATAGCCTAGCCAAGTTGACATAGTAAAGTCAACATTACAGGGAGGTAGTACTGTTGTTCCATTTTACAAAGAAGTAAACTGAGGCAAAGAGAAATTTAAAATTTGATCAAGGTTATGAAATAAGTCATGTGAGATCTAGAACTCAAAGCTGGGCTGTGAAGTATGCATTACCCAGTTACCTTTCAAGGAAGGACTTGCTGCCCAGTTGTGTGTGGGAGAGAGGACACAAGGTGATGGAGGGTGGGGGGAGGAAAGAAGGGGAAAAACACAGGAAATACGCAGATAACTTAAGTTTCCAGTTTATATTGGGTCTGTCTTGGCTAGAGAAAACCCTCTCACTCTTTCTAGGAAAGTTGCCTCTGGAGAGGAAGGCATGAGCATAAGGACCTGACCATTTGAGCCCCATGTAGGATATTCTATAAGACAATAATCACACCACAGTTTCCTCCCAGATTGCTGAGGTTTTGTCAACATTACTTTGAAGCTCTACTCTTTTCTTTACCCAAACCCACTTCCTCCCTCTTCCCTTCACAGGTGTTGATTCCTCTGTACCCCAAACTTTATCTTAGTGTCTTCTTCCAGAGTAATCAACCTGTGAAACAGGCCATCTTATCCTTAGCATGAGTTAACAAACCACTATTGAGACATCTTATGTAGCATATAATTATAGCCCTTTTTCTATAAACCTAGAAACTCATTGGCACAAATATAAGAATTAAATCTTAATATACTATGACGAATTGGATTATAGTTGGATAGGATGGAAACTACTTTTGTTAAAACATTTTTAACCTATTTTTTTAATTTTAATTTTTGTAAATACCTACCCTTTTAAACTGTCCTACTTTTATGACACCAATAATTACAATGAACATGACACCTCTATCTGTGAGGTTCAAGGGCAAGTCAGAAAAACAGAGCCTATGGCAAGCAGTTTATTGCAGTAAAATTAACATAGGAAAATAATTGCAGAGGCATGAAAGAGGTAAAAGCCAACCAAACAGCAGTGAGGAAACTCAGAAAGGAGCAGCATTAGGAACCATCCCTAGAGAAGCATGGTGTTCTTGAGCCCTATGGGAAGTTGTATGGAGGAAGCTAGAAACATGAAAATGGCTTTTCAATATGAGCTATAAACACAGAAAGAGGTACTGCTGACTGAAAGAACTGAAAGAAACAAAAAGATGTCTAAAATACAGAGAAATGAGGACATATATGCTAGCTTCTTTCTTTTTCTATTTCCCCCCTTCCTCCTTTCCTCCTTTCCTGCACTGTTCTACCAGTACCATCTAATGGTAAGGCATGTGGCAAATGTTTGGCAAGCCAGCCTTCTGGGAGGCTGGACAGACCTGGAGGAAGGGGGAAGAAAAGGGTTTTAGGACGAATGAATTAATAACAAGTATACCATAAAGATGTAAAATCAGGGACAAAGGTATTTAACTGCTGAGTAATAAATAACAAGCTAAACCTGATATGCTGCTATTCCTATCACTATTCTCAACCTGTGTCAATGGGATTAATTTATTATTCCTAACCCTTCTTCCATAAGAGATTTCTTTACCTTGTCCACAAGATCTTATGGTATAAATTGAAAATTTGCAACAGAAATTAAAACATGCACTCTGTATCCATCCATTCATCAAGTAGACCAATAACCTTTATGGAGCAAATCAAGCTTCAGTTGTTTTCATGTTCAAATCTGTTCAGTGTCATGTTTATCTTGCAAACTCATGGGAAAAAAAGTAAGCATATGGTTTCTGAGATTTTATCAGAATAGCAAAAGAAACTCAACAATGTATAAAATCATAGTATAGGTAAATGCAAAGCTGTTCAAGTTCATTTACTACTTAAGTGGGAAAATAATTCCTTTCCCTACAGCAAACATTCTCTAGATTATTTGAACATTGTGATATTTTACATGCTTTGAAGTTGAAGGTTGTTCACAGAAATGTTTAAAAAAGAATCATGCTCTAAAGAGCTCAGGGAATATTTTGTTATCACTTATGAATATCTTTGGAAAATCATGCTCCTTCTCAATAATCATAAGGAGAGAGTGAATAAATAAATTTAAATTCCAGGAAGATCTTTCTCCCACCCTTTTGCTCCTTTGTTCTATAAGATCTGAGGTCATAAATACTCTCATCTCCAGACTTCTTTTTCTTACATTAGCAAGAACCTAATTCTCAGCTTGTACATTGTAAATGAAAAAAAAAATAATATGTGGTTTTTCTTCTTACTTAACACTATTGTGACATAGCTTCTTTCAAAATTAAAAAAAAAAAGTTTATCGTGTTATAATCTTCAATTAAATATACCCATTGTAGCATAGATTTTAGTGAGTTTTGATGGATTCATATACTCATCTAAACACCACCATAATTGAGTTATAGAACATTTTCATTCCAAAAAAGACCCCCAGTATTCCTTCTCAGCCCTATTCCTAGCCCCAGGCAACCACTGATCTGCTTTCTGTTACTGTAGGTTTGATTTGTCTTTCAAACTGAAATCATATAGTAAGTACTCTTTTCTGTCTGGCATCTTTCCATCAGTGTAATGTTTGTGAGATTCACCTATGCATTTGCATGTATCAGCAATCATTTTTTCTTTTATTATTGAGCACTATCCCATGGTTTAGATAAACCACATTTTTTTAATTTTAAATCATCTTTTCAGCTGCTGATGGACATATGGGTTGTTTCTAATTTTTTTTTTTCATAATGCACTGGGAATACAAGATGATAAACAAATGTTGGAAAACAATTTCACAGTTTCTTATAAGTTAAATGTAAACTTACTATTGGCCAAGATGGCCTTAATGTTTTCCTCAGCTTGACTAAACTTCAGGCAGGTTTCATTTTGATATAGCCCCTAACCTCTTTTCTTAGAACATTTGGTGTAGAAAACCTCCAATTGTAGATTCTTCCTCTGGCCCATTGAGTCATAAATCTTCTCCTGACCTCTTGCCAGTTTTAGAATCCAGGGGTTGTCTTTCTCTATGACCTAGGACACATCCCTTTGAAATGTAATCTTCAAGAAATATAGAGCCTCCATCTTCTATTTTCTGTGGGAGAATAAAAGCCCAAAATTTGATAAATGCCAGTTAGCAAACCCAGTTGGCCTCTTCATGTTGACCGACACCCCCCCACACACACACAACTCCTTCAGTACTTTCCCCAGTGATTAAAAACCTTCCTTTTTTGTTTTTGTTTAGGTGGAGTTTAGTTCAATCTCTCTCCTCTATTGCAATAGTCTCATATAAAATCTTCTATTGCCCATTTAACTCTGTCTGGTGCAATTTCTCTTTGACAACATATAACTTTGATTCCTAGCTAATTAGCAGAGTAAAATAAAAATATATCTACATGTACATTGACAATGTTGAACTTTAATAAGACCTGTGATACTAGAAAACAGGTATGATTCAAAAATACCCCTTTTGAGTTTCAGCAAAAAGCTTACTGAAATCACTCCTATATGACTCGCAGATTCCCTCCCTATTTACCTATGACAAGGCTAGGCATGAACCCTCCAAAATTCTGTGTTTTATAAAAATTAGCTAAACTCTCTGTCTTCAGTGATCAATTGAAACAAAATGCCCATTAATCTGACTTGATCAAACTTTAGTTAAACTTACCTTCTTCCCTCAGGCTTCTGGTTTTTTACATACCCTCAGCACAAATCCCCCTTAATGACTCCTTCTAAAGAGAGAATAGGTGACCCCAAGGTAAAATATTCTCTAATCAATTGTCCTATTACACCGTCTACATTTACTCTTTCCAGTTCCTCACACCTCTTTTTTCTCCCTTTGTTTATCTCTTTTACAAAAGAAAACTCTTCATCTGCCTGACCGCTGAGATTTTAAAGATCTCTTAGTCTGGAGTATTCTCCCTATTGTATGGTCCTCCTCCCCTTATTGCAATAGTTCGCTCTCCCTTATTGCACTAATTCGTTCTAAGAAAGTCTCTCCTTTACTAAGTCCAGGTTTGTTTGTACTTGACAATGCTAACATTTATATCTTCTCATTTTAACCATATTCATTTGAATACATAGTGGAATGTGTTTTGTTTGAGATGTTTTTCCCTTGCCAACAATAGAATCACAACTACAGATTTATAAAATGTTCTAGTTAAAAGAGATATCAAATAGTATCTAATATAATCTTTCACTTTTAAGGTGACACAACTAATAAATCAAGAAAATGAGGACTCTTGACTAGGTTTACAGAACAAGAAATTTGAAAGGTAAGGTTTAAAAAATCTTGATATCCTGGCTCATTGTCATTTACAAATTTGCTTACAAACCATTTGGCTTATAATTGATACTCAAATTTTTCCAGGGAAGACTTTTATTAATAGTGCATGCACTTTGACTGTAGGTTCCATAATGTATCATTTTCTTATTTATTAAAAAATGTAGTAGCATTTGCATGTTTTTAAATTCTGGCCCTAATCCTATTATTCATAATACTACATAGATAGCCAACAATGATTGCACAATCACACTTTAAATTATTTATCAAGTCATATTTATAATCTTTAGTGTATAGAGGTTTTAATCCATTTATGTTTCCCTTCACATGTCACAGGCAAGAGGTCCCTCAACTATAAATCACTAACATGTTCCAGTTTGCAAATTGCTATCTTTGTCAGAGAAAAAGCAAACACGTTATGTTTAGTAGTCATTTTTATTTCTTTAAGATTTGCCTAAAATTATGAGTATATCCATATTCATAAATGTCCTTCTTTTCTTTAAAATATATTTTAGAAGTGCCAGATTATTTTTGATAATAGATACACTGGGATTGTTATATTTTTATTCTATTGATGTACTTGCCCATGGTTAAGTATTGTTTATTTACATATTAAAAAAAATACATGTATCCTTATTGGAGAAATACCTGGGTTGCTGCACTGCTTGTTTTTATACTCCTCCTTTATTTTCTTATTATTTATTAAATTAATGGAATTTAATTATCAAAAATTCTCAGTAAGATTCTTTGCCAGGTACTGTTCTAAGCCCTTTATATATCTCAATCCATTTAAGCCTCACAATGATCCCATGACATATGTACTATTATTATCCTTATTTTACAAATTATGAAGAGGGTTATATCATTAGTAAGTGGCATGGGCAGAATTAGGTGCTTTTAGTTACTCTGCCATGTTGTTTTCAATCTCTGAGAAGCCTCTGTATTATCATATTCTATTACCAAAAAATTATTCTGTTATCTTCTTAAATCTTTTAAAAATCTTTTCTGCAAAGTATTACAGAAGATTAATGCAACTACTATAGTAGTAGAATAGTGCTTATGGCTATACTCAGAAAGTTGATATTTTTCCCATTTCTTATCACTAGTTTTTAGTACGCAGGAGTTCTTTGTGTTAAAATTAAGTGAAAATTGAAGTTCCTTGGTTATAGTCCCAATCTTTTGGAAGATGACCCTGTCAGCAAGGCAAAGAAAGAATTTATTACATGGTTTTATTAGGTGTGTAGTTTAAAGAAAATGATCCCTTTCTAAAACCTCCTCCAAATATACTCTATCATGCTTCCCGTATCATTTCATTGATTTAGAACCAAATCAAGACCATTGTTGAAAATTTTATCTTTAGAAATAAAAGCTATACATTTGAAGGTAAAAACTTTAAGTTGTTACTGGAATCATAGCAGTTTAGATAAGCACTGCAATCCTGTCCTGAAAAGGTGCCCATACTGCTGAGGATGGGCCATGGTAACCTTGTGACTGGTTGAGATAAGAAACCAGCCAAGTTAGAAAAGAGCAGAGCTGTGGGCTGGGAGCCTTAGCTTCATTTTGGATCAGAGAAGTGAGAAAGCAACCCTTACAGGCTCACCTAGTATCACATATGTATATGTTTATTCTGCCAGAATTCTATGGTTTCTCATTTTGTTTATAAAGGAGTCATTGACTTATTTTGGGATAGTATAGGAGAAAAAAATTATAATAATTTATTGAAATCTAGAGGATTTATGTATAATGTAAGGGTTAATATCTTGAGTTTGACAAAATGAATGTAAATTGAACATGTACCACTGACAAATATTATTACTATTTTCCATCCTAAATTATAGATTTTAATAAAACATCATAAAATATTTAAATGGAGAAACTAACCATCTGCAATGTGACTCCAAGAATGCAAAGCACATAGCCACAGTCTCTGATATTGTAATAAATTAGGAACAAGTGGAAAGTTCACCTTGGATGGAAAGATACTGAGAAGGACATGATAAATTCCAAAGAGCATTTAGAGAATTTCCATAAAGAGTAGATATAGGGCCGGCCGAGTGGCGTGTTGGTTAGGAGTTGGCTTGGGACGCCAGCTCTGAGCAGTAGGGCCCCGGTTCAGATCCCACCTGAGGGCCAGTGACCCTGTGCCCTTTCCAGCTAAGATGGTGAATAACAGCTCGACCGGGAGCTGGGCTGCCATGAGTTGCCGGCAACAGCATAGGCTGCAGTGAGGCTTGCAGGCAGTTGGCCTGAGCTTTCATGAGCTGCGGTCCAATGGCCGGCAAGCAACTGCCTCACCTGGGAAGAGTGCAATGATAATACCAACATGGGCCAGTGAAGTGACATCCTCCACGACTAGACTGAAGAACAAAAGGACAGCAACTTGTCTGTTCCCCTTCTCCGATTCTCCAGTGCTGTTCCCCTCCCCCAATTCCCCAATAAAATCTAAAAAAAAAAAAAAGTCCTGCAGAGAGTTCTGGGCTCATTGAGCTTCCCTTTTATATTTAGAACTAAGAATTAAGACACCATAAGGAAATATATGTGGGACTGTCTGGCAGCAACAGTGAGTACCTGCAAAGATTTGAAAATAAGAGAAATGGGAATGTTTTTCCTTGATTAAATACAAAGCCTGCAGGTATGGAGTCATTGCTGATATGTAAATTTGTATTTGTTAGGCAAAATATTTCCCACAATAGCATCAATTTTGGCTGTAAGTTAATTATACTATTTCATTTAAAAAATAACTATCAGAAAGAGAGATGATTAGTAAACAACAGAAGTCTAAACAGAATATGAATCAGAAAAGCCCTCTTGAACTCTTATAGCTTAAACTGACATACTTCTAACTTAAACATGTTTAAGAAAAAATATTTTTTGACTCACTTAATGGAAGACTAGGTGTGGTTCTACAATAGTTTCAAGAAATATTGAATAGCAGACCTCAAAGAATGCAAGCTAGGCTCTTTATCCATCTGTTAGCTCTGCTTGTCTATATTTGCCTTTATTCTAAATGCAAAGTGTTTTAGTACTGTGAATGATGGATGCCAGCAACCTATCTTCTCTAAACTTAGAAACATCAGAAGAAAGATAAGGTTTTAATTATTTTTCCTTAGTTATCAATCCCATAAATTAATCTGAATGACCCTTGTAGGATCACAAATTTCTTTTGGACCAAGCACTGAAAACCAAAGAAATGGTGCTAGGATAGTTTCCATCAAGAATTTCAAAAAGAGGAATAATGTAATAATACAGGATACTTAGCATGAAACAATAATTTGGTCAGATCCTGAGTTTTTCTGTAGTTGGCATGCATAAATAAACAGGAATACTTTTATTGAAAAAAAATAGAAAACAACAGACTAAAATAATTGGAGTGGACCTCAAGTGCCTTTTTTTTTTCAAAGAATCAAATCTAAAATAAATATTTTATATTCCAAAATAATTCAGAAATAGGCTCGTCAGTAAATGGAATTCAAAGAAAGACAGATCAGAGCTGGACTAAATCATCTTTGATTAAAAAAAAAAGAAAATCTAGTGGAAGGAGGACAAGGAGGCGGAGGGAGAGGAGGAGGTGGAGGGAGAGGAGGAGGAGGAGCGAGAGAAAAGATGTTCAGTTGCATTGCTTTACTTCAATTTGCGTGAAGGCAAAATCAAGTGATGAAATTTTTAGTTACAATATAAAGAAGCTTCATGGACATGATTTTGAATATTTTCATCTCTCTCCAATATTTTGTTTGGCATCTTAGCAACATGACAAGAATTATATATGAATGCCATTGAGAAAAGGGAGGCCAAAATATTCATAAACCAAACCTAGTGAATGCAACTTCTCTGCTATTTTTGTCAAAGTTGAACGTTACTCCGTTTAGAAGTGCATTTTCAAATTTGCCTATAGGCCCCATCAGGGACTGCTAAGTAGAACCAATAAATAAAGAAGAACATAAATGGTGATGAGCAGGTAAAGACATTTATAATAACAGCCAAGTGTTTTGACTTTTAAAGAGGAACATATTGTGGGGGACAGGTGGTATAAGATTAAGTAATGTAAATTGTCTGCAAAAAAAATTCATTCACTGGAATTAAGAGATAAAATGAAAATGAGGGCCTACAATTTTACCTTTATATGCTAACAATGTAAAACAATCGATTTATAAAAATACAGTGTAGGTTATATTTGTTGGGATATTGTCTGAAGTAAAATGTAAAACTCAGGATCATAAAAGAGTTCTTGAAAGAGATAGATGATGCACTGTGAAAGCAAAGCCTGGACATGGAACAGTAATAGACTCTCTTTTATTTAATTGTTAAGATAATTGTTAAGTGTTTTGTTTTTGCTTTGTTTATTTTAACTTGAAAGATAAACTTCAGCAAGAACGCATTGTCTTTGCCTGAAGTTGTAGCGTATTTTGTTTCCAGCGAGTTAACAAACTATAGAAAAACCTAAGCAGGCCTAACTGCATCAAAATAAATTTTAAGGTGTTACTGTTTATGAAACTAGAACCATCCAGCAGAATCAGTGGGTTGAACCTCTTCGTTAAACATAATAATATTATTTATGTTTTATTATTTTGAGAGTTCTACCTTTCCACTGTATTAGAGAAGACAAATATTAGGCCAACATAAATTTGATCTTTACATCTTGGTTATTAGATATGATATGGCTTAGTGTTCATTTAAATATTTGTAAAGTGTGATGTCTATGGATACAATAGCAATAGTGCCTCACATTTTTTGGTTCTTCTTTGGGTTATTGTTAAAGGTAGAATTTAAAAAGTAAACATGATATATAAGAATACAGGCATGCTATTTATGATATATACTCACAGACACTAAATTAAGAAGAAGCATGATTAACTATTATTTAAGAAAATGCATTAAGATTTTAAAAATGAAAATTATAATTAATTAGTACTAAAATGTATATATAGCTTTCTTTTTACAAAATAACTTTAAGAAGGTGAACAAAAAATTGATAATATAAAAAATTGAGATGAAATTTCTGAAAACTTACATATACATGTATATATATACATATACACACACACACACACACACACACACACATATATATATATATATATATATATATATATATACATACACATATATATATACATATATATACATGTTGGGTTGTCGGAAAAGTCTTGATGCATTTTTGCAATGAAAACCGGAAAAATATGTCAGTATTTTTATTGAATGCCTCTTAGTTTTAAAAGGAAGTGAGGTGGCTTGAAAGCTCTGAAAGAGTAGAAATCTCTTATTGGCAAATTTCATTCTATGTGGTTGAATGCAGTAACTCTTTTAATTCCACTACTTAGAAAATAAAACAAATTAAAATCATAATGTAAACATGCCACATAGTTAAAGAAGAAGCTAGAGCATTTTGTGTTGATTTGAATAGACCTATTATTTTTTTTTAGTATATGTGCTACCAAAGCGAGCACTTATTTTTAAAATATGTAATAGTTCTATGAAAAACTATACTATCAAAATTTTTTGGTCAGATTGGCCAGGCTTTGTGGCTGAAGCCAGACTGAAAATAGTGTTTTCTTATATGTTTTTTTATTTAAATTTCATCAATTTATACAAAGATATCAGATCATAAACCTAATTGATGCCAATATATGTATAAGATCATGTTATAATCATGCATATTCATAAGATAATACATATCTGTGGCAAAATAGCTCTTGCACTTGAAATGACTAGAGATAGATGATACAAAATATCTGAGGACATGTTTTTATCTTTTTTATAAGCACAACAATTATCAGGGTCTAAAGATTAAACTTCAAAAATGAATTAATATGAATTCTGTACATCCAGTTACCAAATCCGATGTGTTCTAATACATTCAAATATTTCCCACCTTTGTTAGAAACCTACAGTAAGAGAAAATTCTGGTGATAACTGAATATGTATACCCACTTAAAATATTTAATACTTTATTTTAGAAGGAGCAAAATGATGAATAAATGGCGTGAGTAGGGGTTATCACTCTTTTTTATTATCAAACATTCTCAAATGATATTTAAATTAATCTCAGAAGTCTTCTACTGATGAATTACATAACAGAAAACCCATATTAATAGAAAGATGGACTAATGTAAATGCCTAAATATCATATATTTAAGTCTGAGGCAACTCCCATATTTTCAGTGAGAAAGTCCCACTTTTTGTTCATCTTGATTATAAAATTTTTAGAGATTTAAAATTTAACAACAAATATTTGAGGTATAATAGTTGATGTTTCATATGCATATTTGAAATTATATATAAAGTCATATCTTTAGAAACACTGGTATTTTAAATACCAAAATTCAGGAAGAGGAGAATGTTTTACAATCCAAACGAAGCACTGAACATGATTGTATTTTTCATCATTACTGCCATTTTTGAGTCATTTAACTTAGTTTTCAAAGCAGGTCATCTCGTATTGCCCTAAACTGATGGTGACATAACACTTCTTAAATTTCTTAGGGATGTGGTCACTAGAAATTTTATTCCAATTGACATGTAACAATACATGCTACTGAGATAGCTTTTTAAATTTTTCTTCATATTGAATGTGTATATTTAAGATCTATAAAATTTAACAATTGCCATTTCACTGATTTGTATTGCCAGTTTTATTGATCTTTGAAAGACTTCTGTGTTTTAATTTCCAACATTTGAAATTATGAGTTTACACTTTGAAAAATTTACCAGAACAGAATTAGTATATAATTAATTAGTATATAATTAATATAATTACATAATTACATATACATATACACATATTTGCATATGCACATACACATACACACATTTATGTACACACATAAAACAGACAAAGAGTTTTGCTTTCATGAAATTTATAGCAGCTACTTGAAAGTTTTCTTTTTTTTTTAATAACAAAGGCAATGTTCAATTTTTTAAGGAATACTTTTGTGAAAAAAAATCCCTATCATTTTGTATACTGCATTTATGTTACATTGATTAAACTATAATTATATCTTCATGTAAAAATAAGTGTTATATGAATGATTGGTTTAGTGCTGATGAAAGTAACCTTTTATGGTTGTGTTTTGTAGCTAAATGAGAGGAAAAAATTTGCACTTTACTATATAGACAAATAATTCATTTTTTCATTTTATACCTGTGTGAAAAGAAGCCACAGTTGCATGACATTATCGTGGACCGTTTTGCACCTCTAGCACAAACATTTTCAATGATTAAGTATTTATTGAGTATATTCTATGTATATTCAGCTATTAAGAATAGATAAAATGAGTATAAACACAACAAAGAGAGGTGATAGTTCCTAACTTGAGAAGTAATTTCAATCTAACTTATCAGAGACTACATATATTAAAACATAAAGACAAAATGTTAACTAACTTGGTGACAAAAGAGAATTAGGAGCTTTGAGTATGTGTCATTTATTCTCATTTAGTCTTTGAAAAATCTTAATATGTAGCTCTCATTTAAATTTGAAGAACCTGGGACTTCTGGATAAACATAAAAGATTAAAATAATTTATCTCTGTTTCTGTCAAATGAAGTCAGACTACAAAATTGTGTACAGTACAAAATTGTATCAATAAATAAAGAAAAAAATGAACAAATCACAGGAAGAGACCATAGAAGAAAAAGCAACATACTTTTGGAAGAGGAAGTAAGGATATATAAATGCTGATATTCTCAGAGTAGGAAATGCTCCAATTAAAATGTCAGTACAAGAATGTACTAATGTGAAGGAAGTCAATTAAAATCAAGCAGATTATGAAAGTCTCATGAATCAAAACTGCCTGATACTTGGATTGTGAGGGATGGAAATCAAAGCAGGAGAGTTGGTTGAAAATAATATACAGAGAATATTTAGACTCTCTTACTGCTCTCTCTAAACCAGGCAGGGAGCCAACCATCTGTCTCCCACCCAAGCAGAAGGATGGAATTTTACTTTCTGCAAAAGCTGAAGGTGAGAAGGTTTCTAGACTCACAGAGATCAGGGAAGGATGAAGTTTGGGGTGATGGCTTTACTGGAGTTGAAAGAAATAAGTTACAATCTGCATACTCAAAGGTGAGATTTGAATACCCATTCAGCTCATCTCCCAGAATTATGGTAATCATATTTATACTTACTAGCAATATATTAGATAAGTCATCCCTAGGAAAACTGATCCACGGAGGTCTACAACAACATCTAAAAGCCTCTGCATAACATACCAGATCCTGTTTAATTAACCTACACCTTTCAAAATATATAGTTCATGCGCCTATCATTTCTAGGCTTTTTTTTGTCCCCCTGGTTTGTTTTTATATGTAGCTGTATAAAAATGACCTTTGTACATTGGAGAGAGTCTACAAGATGAAAACTAGTAGAAATTTAAATGATTCATAAACCAAAGAAAACAAAACAAACAAAAAAACCCTCATAGTGAAAATACCGTTTCAGTGAAAAAATAACAGAATGCTTTCAAAGAAATAATCAGAGAACAAAACAGTGCTATTGAACATTAAAAAAATAATAATAGAGGGCCGGCCGAGTGGCTCAGTTGGTTAAGAGCTCGCTCAAGAGTTTGAGCTCTGAGCAACAGCAGTTCGAGTCCAGCCTGAGCTGAGCAGCCGCTGAGCTGCCAACAGGTAGCAGGATGGCTCAACTAAAAAACAAACAAACAAACAAACAAACAAACAAACAAACAAAATAATAATAGGAGAAAAAGGAATTTTAGTAGAATGTTAAAAACAAAATAGAAGAAATTTCCCAAAATGATCAATCAGATGAAGTGATACAAAATCATTTCTGCTCTGCTCATGAGTTCCTGAATTAAAAGAATCCACTGAATTTCCAGCACAATAAGTGATGAAGGTGTCTCAGTCAGTCAAGATATTTCAGAAGATTGGGAATAAAGAGATGGTTCTAAAGACCTTTGGCAGAGTTGGGAAAAAAGTCACACCAAAGAAAACTAGAATCCAAATAGCACCAGATGCTTCATTAGCATTTCTGGAACTTACAGAACAATAGATGAACACTTGAAACTTCAGAGGGAAAATTATTGCCAACATAGGTTTCTATACTCAACCCCCAAAAGTACTTAATTGTGAAGATAATGCTGTGTAATCCTCACTATAACAGTAAGTGGGTTTCAAAACTTAAACCTCTTAAGTGTATCATTGAAGTTGTATCATTGTAAGGTTAAGCCTTTACTCTTCCCTGTGTAGAAGTTCTGTGTTCTGGCTCTATGTTCTAAATTTTTCCAGGCTGAGGTGCTGTTAGAGCCACATGATGGTGTTTGGCCGCTCTGGTTAGAAAGGTGGCTGTGGATGATTCTGTGTCCACTGGCTGTTCACACTGCCAGGACTAAGGAGGGATTCCAGTCACAAGTGGTTTATTTAGTGCCAGTTTTATTCATTCCCCAAATAGGCTAGAAAAACAATGGGGTGCCTCTCTGCTAAACGGTTGTCTGCACTTCCAACTCATACCCAGTTTTAACCTGCCCTCCAGTGAGACCCTCTCACCCAGGATTTAAGAATAATAATCTGCCAAATTTGAGATTGGGGGCTGGTTGAAGGATGTGATCCATTTCCCATTTTTGGAATATACCTAAATGCATTTTTCACAATGTCCTGTTTCTCAAAACAAATTGTTTCAGTATGCATGTTCTCACAATGAATGTATCACTAAAACACCCATGTTCAGGATACTGTGATTATGTGCCTTTTTTACTCAAGATAGTAAATCAAAGTAGAGTCAACAGAGGATACATCTGTTGACATCCATACTACCATACAAGAGACCCAACCCAAGAGAGAGGCTTAAGGAACTATCAGGAAACCTGTGGACTTGGTCTTGACAGTATCCAACACAGATTGAAGCAATAGAAGAAGTCTATTCAAGAAGAAAAAAGGAAAGATATCTCCAACAAAATAAAAGGAATATTGTCTGATTTGTTTTGCCACATTGAGTGGAGATTATGAGACTCCCAGTTAGACTGGAAAGCTGGAGGAAAAAAATAAAAATTATTCATAGATATAAGGACAAATAGGAAAACAGAAGAATGTAGTGATTTTCTTCTAGAGAAAACTATGACATTTAAGAAATATACTATAATCACTTAGTTATAAATAACATTTCCATGGTCTAAGTAATGTATTGATTCAACTAGAAACTGAATTATAAATATTGGGAGTTGGTGGAGAAAGAGAAGATTGAGGAGAAGAGAGCAAGTTTTGAAGTGTGGATCTGAAGGGGGTAGTTGTAAGAATACAATTCCCTCCTTGTCTATATTTGGAAGTCAAGAGATGATACATAAAATGAAAACATTATAAAAGTCAGTAGATTATATTATTAAAAATGTAGAGGCAGGTACCAGAAGAAACGGAGTGAATTGAAAGTGGTTAGCTCTAGTGAGTGTGATCCAGGAGTGAAAATAATTCGGAAGAGGGATTCGTAGATTTGGTTGTCTTAAGGTAGCACTAATTTTTTAATTATATACACATATTTCAGAGAAAAACATAAACTGAAGACATTAAGACTCAGAATATTTAAATATCTATATCAGAAATAGCGGAATGGAGGTCAAGCAAATGTTAGTTTGTTAATATATATTACGTATTGTAAATTGAACTGACACAGATATATTTGAACTTGCATGAAAACAAGCATGGAATGTACTATCAATTAATAATTTGAGTATTACTCCCAATCTAGGTGTAAATTTTATATAATTTTATAACACATTATTTGAAGACTTATAGACATCTGCAGATTGTTTCAGATAACATAATTCTGTATAAAGTTGACTTACTGAAAAATCGCAACATGTTACATTGCGATTTATAGCTAAATAACTTACTATCGGGGCTTTTAGTTCAATGGAGTACTTCATATGGCCACCTTTCCGCACAATAAGTAGGCCAATTAATATAACTTAGAAAACAAATGAACATACACGTGATGATGAGCTATGTTGCAAGATGAAAATCACTATTATGACTAATATTCTTCCTGTGGAGATATCAATGCTGTGACCATGATTTGAAATGAAGCTGTAGGTGGCACATACACCCTGATTTTTGCAATGAATAAAATGACAATTAAGGCACTAAAATATATTACAATCTTAGGCTTTCTCCTGTAAACATCTTTATAAGTTACTGCTTAAATTTTACTGGTTTATTTTTGTTCAGACTGGATATTTACACTTTTATTATTTTTTCTTAAAAAAAAATTCTATCTTGGCTTTCTCATTTTCCTCTAAACATTATTATGTTAAAGATAAGATGAGCCAAGGGAACAAATGATCTAAGTAATGGCTAACTTAAGAGACAGCAAAAAATTTAACATTCACATTGGAAATTTCTAATTATGTTTTTTTATGATCCTTAAATTATTCATTTAGTTAATATTAACACTCTCTGTCCAAAGTAAGCTGAGGTGGATTTAGAGAAATTAAGCAAGTTCAGTTTGTAGCACCATGTATAAGCACACACACAAAAACATACACATTATACACATCTGTAAAGTAAGCCCCGATTAATTTAAGAATAGGGGTTCCTAAGTCTCAAATGTTACAAACATATTGAATATTATTATACAAAATGCCCACACATATAGATATATATCCTATCTCAGAAGCTCTTCTGTATATTGGCTTGCCTCCTCCAAAAAATATCTATGTCCCTTCTCTCTCAATATTGACTGAACTTCGTAACCTTTGAACTTTCTTATCTAATACAATATAGCAGAAGGGACACTATAGGACATATAAAAATAGATAACAGAGATTTCCCATGATGGGCTCCCTCTCTCTCCCTCTCTCAGCCAATGTTTCAAGCTTTTTTATTGTTCTTCACATTGTATATTCTTAAAGATTTTTTTCTTTTTTATTTCTGTGACAGCTTGAAATAATTCAATCATTTTTAAATGGATCGATTTGTATTTTTATTTCTATCAGTTTCTGGATGTATTGGATACTATGAACATAGGTGCAAACAAGTTTACATAAAAATATTTTGGAAAATAGTGTATTCTTTCTTTCAATGACTATAATTTCCTTTTGTCTATAATAGTTTATTTATGTCTTAAAAAACATTTTGAAGAATATCAATATAATTGTACCAGCTATCTTCATCTTAAAGAAAAATAGCTTTCTGTTAGATCCTGTTTCTCCTGATTCTCTTTTAATAGCAATATACAATAGGCCAGTCATAGCTTCTTCTAAATTCTCAGCATCTGCCTTTTAATAGGTATTTTAAAATATTGCAATAATATAACATTTGAACTATTGCCAAGAGTACTTTGTATTTTGGTTACAATTCTTTCTCTGTGTTGTATTTTCCCTCAACTTTAACTGAAAGGTATATATCAAAATTTGCTTTTTCCCATGCTGCTCTTTTTTCTTTAATAATATTTATCTTAAATACTTTTTGTACTCCAAAACACCCTTAATGCATCTATTCTCTCCTGGATTAAGACCAGGAACTTAGCATGTCTTAATTTCCTCTGAAAAGTATTTCTGAATCTTATTTGTAATTGTTATGAGGTATTTTAGATCTGCCTTTCTTAACTCACCTGTAAATTGATCACTAATTACTATTTAAAATTAATTAAGTTTATTTTATTTTATTAAGTATTTGCTAATCATGCCATTTTTGATTACCTGTTTTAGCTGATACACACTTTCAGCAACTCTTTTGGAGGAGATATACATTTGTATTATTAATTTGTATTTATAATACAAATGTATATCTGTATTAGTAAATCTTAAATAAAATATTTAAATATATTTCTTTAAATCTTGTATGATGCATATTTTATTTTCCTTAAGATTTGAAGTTGGCATTTTAATGCCTTTTGGAAACTATCTTTGAATGTAAGAAGTCTTTCTTAATCTATTGTCATTGTTCATAAACTTCTAAATTTTCTTTTTATTTGCCTTTAATTTTTTTACTTCATAGTTTTAGTACTTAATTTTCATTTTTACTTATATTCCTTTATGTATCTTTTCAATTTAAACTTATATCATTGCTAATTTAAGAGACACTCCAGATAACATCTATATGATATTACCTTTCCATCATTGCCTTTAATTCTAGAATGTCTATTAAATTTATAGTTGAAGCTTCTTTTTAATTGAACCCCTTTACAGTTTACCTCACTTATTGATGTATTTTTTATTTCAATATCTTTTTCATTTTTATTTATATATTTTTCATATTAATGTGTTTTCTATTTATATTGTGTTTTTTTATAAGCTCTTGTCTTTCGTTATGGATGTAATTATGCCCTTTAGATATGAGAAACTTAAACAAGTTCTAAAGTGCCCTTTTCACATTTTTTATAATTTTAATTTCATCAGCAATAAATTATTTTATTTATTGATTTTGTTGGAATTGATATGTTTTTTCCCTGAGTTTAAATTTTTAACTTTGAATATTTATCTTTTCTGGTAGTTGCTTTTCTCCCCCTCTTTGCCCACACCTATTTTTGGCGACTTTATTCTCATCCTTCCCTTCTCTCTGCGCTTCCTGTGAAGTCTTACAGAGAAAAAACTTTCCTATGCTAGTAATTTAAATGAAATATCTTGTAGGGATATTTCATATTTACTCCTCAAGCCAATGCTCTGTTACCCCATCTTGTGGGCATATCTAGCATCTAGCCTGCCAGGTTAAGGAAGCAGCTACTTGTTATGAACAATGGTCTTGGATAAATCTTTGTACATTTTTGGTCCATGCAGTGAACCTGGCTCAAATCCTCAACCACACATATGTATTGAGTTCCTGTATTTTCACAGGAGTTCAACTTCCAGAAATCATTGTCTTTTTCCTATTTTAGTTTCTATTTCCACAGACCGATTTATCTGTTTATTTCAAGGTCCACACAGATGGTTTTTATTCTACAAGCCTGTTATGTTTGGATTTCTCTTTAAATTATTCATTTTTTTATAATGAACAGAACTACAAGTATATATATATATATATATATATATATATATATATATATATATATATATATATATGTCTTTTTTTAATGATCATTCTCTTTTGACTGGGTGCGCATACATAGATATACAAAAGAAGAGATTACCTTGGTCATGCATTTTCTATGTTTTTACTTCAGTATTATGCTTGTCATAAAATAATGTAAAGACTATTCAGTGTCTGTATCCTAACAGTGTTATGCTGTCATATACAAGGCTGTCAGAATCCCAAATTTATTCTAGTAATAAGCCTCTTAATTTGAGAAATCTGATTCCATTTAGGAAATATTTTTCTTAATTTATCTCTTTTTACTATATGCACAGAATTATTTAAAATGTTCTCAGTATTTCAAGATTTATGCAATAGTTTGATAACAGCTATATCCCTATAGAATGTGTCACTTAAACTATAGATTCACCAGCTATATGGTTTCTAACAGGAGCTATTCTAATGACATTAAGTGTACTCAATAGTGAAGTATATCTGTTGCTGCTTGAAAATGCATTTTTTTAAATAAACAAATCTTTTAGACCACCACATATATTCTTAGATATGTTTCATGTTGCTACAGCAATCATCACCTTTTTATATTTTAAATCAAATACTGGCTAATATTATTGTGTGTGTGTGTGTGTGTGTGTGTAATGCCAAAAAAAGTATGCACATTTTAAGAAAGGAAAAAACTATTAAAATTGTAATACTCAATAACAAAAGATGAATACAAGTCAAGTTTGACTTCTGCAACTACAAGAGGCACTCAAAATGGTTACCATCACCGTCCAGACACTTCTGACTACGGTGAACTACTGCTTAAGCAACATTGACCAAAGTGTCCACTTATATAAATTTTTTGGCACACCCAGTATATCACAAACTTTCTCTTACAAGAATTCTACACCTCCTATACCTCTTTTAACAGAAGGTCATGTCATGTAACCAGAATCTTTGTCAAAAATTTGTTTGATATAACAGTTGGTTGCACACACATTATTTGGGAGAACTGTCAGCCTGAAGAATAAGAAAGGAGAATTTTAACATGAAACAAAAAGAAGCATTTCAAAGCAAAGAGAATATCTGAGTAGGTCTATAAGAACATCTTTTGTAATGCTGCTACCTAGAGGTTGAAATATTAATCAAAGCTAAATATTAATTCTCTTTCTTACCTCTACATCTGGAACTTTGATTTAGTTTTTTCTTTTTTTTAATGTAACACCATATTCACAAGTCTTATTAAAATTAATTGTCCTTTTCATTTTTAATCTGCCCTATCAAAAATTGTGATTTCAAAACTGTAACTTTCCTACCTGCCGTTACTAAGAACAGAGAAAGACCATGAAAATTTAAGAGTACAGCATAAAAAAAAAATTACTTTGAAAAGAAAAATCTCCAGAGCTTAAAACAAGGATGAATTTAAATAATCTACTTTTACTCACTAGTGTATTTCTTAAATATTTAGAGTTTAATGTGCCATGTTTATAATTTGTTCACTTCAAACTATTTAATATGCCATATTTTTCATGCAAACAGCCCTTTGAAAAGAAACAATTTACTTATATTTTTATAAAGCTTCAAATACATCAGTTTGAATAAATGAATGCAGTTGAAGATTTGCCTCATTATTTGGAGGCCCAATGCACTGCCATAACTTCAAAGATAGGCTATACTTGACCTTACTTTTGTATTCTCTGTCTAAATATATCATGCCACCATCTACCATGCACACACACACACATACCAGCATCCCTAGAAACATCTTAGACTATCCCCTCCCCTCTCTCCTCTACCTCCTATGGCTAGTCAATTACTAGAGCATATACTCTGCTCTCTAAACATATTTAAAATCCATCCTTCATTCCACCTCAATTTGTAATAATTTCCTGAATGTGGTCTTTTTAAAATTTCTTCTTCTTCACATTCATCAACTTCATGAGTCACAAGAGATTTTTCAAACATTTTCAAATATGATAATACCATTTACTTAATTAAACCCTTTGAAGGGTTGCTCTACTTTCTTCAGAATAAAATTAAGCTTCATGTTAAGCTTATTCATCCATTTGCCCCAGTGCTCTCTCCTGCTCATTCCATATCATATATTTATGTAATGAACTCTTTTATAGCACTTACTACATTTCAGGTACTCTTTTAAATGCTTTACAAACACCTGCCCTATAAATTGGTATTGCTATCATTGCCATTTAACAGCTGAGGAAGCTGAGGCACAGAGTGGTAAAGTAACTTGGCCACAGTCACACAGTTACTGAGTGGCAGAACCTGCATTTGAATACACGTTCTCTGGCTTTAGAATCTTTGCCCCCAATCATTCTTCTTCTGCCTCTCTGTTCTTTCTGCTCCATGAAGACATGAGTCATACTGGAAAATTATAGTTGTATTTTTTTTTCTACTGGATAACCCACATTTTGTTTTGTCTTGATGCCTTCAAATATTCTGTACTTTCTCTTTTGAAGTGCGCATGCGTGTGTATGTGTGTGTGTGTGTGTGTGTGTGTGTGTGTGTATGTGTTTTCGTGTTTCTATATATATAAACACACTGTAAAACAAACTCAAACAGGAATTCTCTGAGACTTTAAACCTAAAATGTTTCTCTGATTCCTTTCTCTCTTGTTTTACCACAGTCAATAAGATATTAAGTGCATACATCTTGTAACATTAAAAAAAAAAGACTTTCATACTATCACTTCTTTATTCCTATGGATATTAGTGTAGTTCTAACTATACATCCCTTATGATTAGGTCTCAAAAAGGAACAAAGGCTACATTCCAGTTAAAATAGTTTAAAAAGAGTTTAACAAAGGAGATCGCCCACACTGCAGCTGGAGTAAAATGAGACCACATGGGATTATGCACAGATACTACCATTCCTTTTTAAAAACGGTTAGAGAAGAGAAGTTACTGGGACCAGGAAGTGGGGCCTTGGTGAAGTCCACTTTATCTGGAGCTGTGACTTTTGGTGAAGGGATGCTTCTAGTTAAGACCACTCTCCAGAGAGTGATCTGGGAAATAAACACCCTAATCCAGGGGTCAGCAAATTGCAGCTCGCGAGCCACATGCAGCTCTTTGGGTACATTCCGTCTCAAAAGTTTGCCATAAATATATTTTTACATAATCACCATTATGTGAATAATATCCTTTAAAATTTTATAAATGCAACTATGATAGTTTTGTTTTCATTTTCAATTTTACTTCAGAGCCACACGCTCGCGAGCCACAGTTTGCTGACCCCTGGCAGCTCTTCCGTCTCAAAAGTTTGCTGACCCCCTGCCCTAATAAATCCCTTTTCTCCCTACAAATTTCTCCTAGAGCTCTCATTAATGGACTCCACCTGAATATAGAAGGCAAGGAGGTTCATTGGTTAGTCCATGCAGATCAAGCCCCTAGGGTAGAGACAGAATGGATAAGTGAAACTGGAGGGGTAAAATGAGGCTCCCCAGCACACATCCCTTATGTTAGGGGGTAAGGAGCTCACCAGGATGTAGGCTTCAAAATAGGCCCCTTTAAACTAATGATTAAAGTGCGTAGGTCTGCTTAAGACTGACTAATTAAGCAGAGTGGAATTTTTGAAACTTAATGTGAATAGTGTGAAACTTTGTGGTTGTCACACAGTAATCCATATTTAGACCAGAAAGGCAACTAGAACTTATGCAATATGATTGACTGTTTGCCTGACTAGTTTAACATTTCTTCTTTTTTTTTTTTTTTTTTTTTTTTTTGTTATTTGCTTTCTCTAGTCAAGAAATATAAGATTACAGATCTGCACTTCCATTATGTTCCCATCTGGGTATCAGAGAATATAAATATCCACCAATACTGGTGTTTTTATGTCAGTCGCTAAAGAAACTGTAATGTGACAAATTAGTTCTGTTGATAAGATACACAAAGTAACTGTCTGGATATTTTCAGCAGCCTGTTATTTTGGTGGTCATTTTGACTCAGGTATGGATGATTATAGTAACCACAGGGAGGAAGATTAATGGTGTTTTGCTCAACTAAAGACAATTGAATGAAAAGTAAAGTTTTGAGGATAGAAATGATAAGTTTAGTGATTTCTGGATTCTTTTCTGTCTCCTTAAGTAATATAAATTTCAAATATTTGTTGTTAATGGGCACAATAGTCCTTGGGCTCTTGTTATAAGTACTGAAATTCTAATTTGTAATACCTGTAACTCTTCCTTTGGAATGGGTTATTAAAAATGACAACATTTGCCAATGAAGAAATAAATGATGATGCTATGAATAGTTTATGATAATACATAGTTTGATATCATCCATGTAAGCTATAACGATATTTATTTCTGGCATTATGGAATCTACATACCCTGAACTACAATTTTATATTCAAAATACTAAGTATCCTGAATACAATTATATATGCATAGCTGAGCTGGCAAAAACTAAAAGATCCTCAGAAACAAAATGCAAAGTAAAATAGCTAATCCTGAGAGCTAGACAGCAGTCAAGCTGATTTTGCTTCAGGGCAGGATCCAATCTTCCTTCAGTTTCTGTTTTAACTGCCACCTGGTGTACAAAGGGGAAGAGAAAAACCTAGAGATTTCACCCTAAGTTAGAGTCTAATAGGAGCCTGCATAAAACTGTTTTTATTCTTAGTGAAGTCATGGACTGGAAATAAACCTACTCCTGAGAAGGTGAAATTAAGAAAATTACCTGACTTGAATTGACCCTGTGGAGAAGGGAAAACATCCCTGGAGAAATCACAAGTGCAAACAAGAACTCATGCAGTTTTCAAGCTCAGATTCACTCACTTTGGTCTGAGAAAACTTTGCAAGACCATAATAAATGTTAGCCTTTATTAGGGGAGCCCATCGAACCATGGCACAAGCTATTACAAATGAAAATCACCATCAAATTAATTCTTATTTCCAAAAATAAGAGAATAAATGCTCATAATCAAGAATCACCAAATACTGAGAAAATATAGTATCTTGAGTAACAGAAAACAGAACCAATGATAGAATGAGATCAGCAAAGATTCACATACTGTAATTGTCAAACACTGACTATAAATATGTTTTATTTATTTATTTATTTATTTATTTATTTATTTATTTATTTATTTATTTATTATTTTTAGCTGAGCCATCCTGCCCCCTGTTGGCAGCTCAGCAGCAGCACAGCTTAGGCCAGGAATCGAACCACAGTTGCTCAGAGATCACACTCTTGAGCAAGCTCTTAACCAACTGAGCCACTCGGCTGGCCCTATAAATATGTTTTAAAAAGCAAAAGATAGATATTAAAATAGGTGTAAAAAGCAAGACATGTAAAAATAGGCACGCTAATCCAAAAAAGATATTAAAAGGATCGCCCAGAAAAAAAA
>NW_017732034.1:767826-801674 GCF_001890085.2 Hipposideros armiger
CTCGAGGGGTAAAAAGTATAACTATTGCACTGTGTTGTACAGCTGAAACTAATTCTAAAAAATGTGTATTTCATAATAAAAAATAATTAAAGAAAAAAATTAAATAAATAAATAAATAAGAAAACCAGTTTAAAAATTAGCTAAAGTCTTCCCATTTACAGATAGCCCAGGTGTGCATTTTAACATATTATAAATATTTTTTCTCCTCATACAAATATAATAAACCTATATCATCATAAGCATATATTTAATTTTGTCAAGCATCTGTTGTAAATAAATTGGATATTTTACTGGAAAAAAACAAAAACAAAAACAAAACAAATAACGTAATAATTGAAGAAATATTAAAGAGAATGTTTAAATAGTGGTAGAAAGCCTTAATGGATTCGAAATGCGTAATGATTACCTAGAGTGCAGTGACGCAGGCAGTGCTGGGTGTGGTCAGGCAGCCCCTGAACTGCAGAAACGTAGGGTCGTTCATCATATGCAATGTGTGGGGTGATCCCTGAAGAGATGGGGGGAAAAAGCAAGCATGAGAGATAGGAAACATAGTGGTTGTTCTGACATATACCAAATTAGAGGTAAGGAAAAAAAAACAAGGAGAGGTGATAGGTTAAAATTTGTTAAAGTGAATGAAAGATACACAAATTCAGTACACAAAATCATAGGTCACTCAACTATGGGGATACATGCTATGGTAAGAACATGTCCTTACGTAATTTTGTTGTCGTGTGAACATCGTGGAGTGCACTGGCACAAACCTAGGTGGTGTAGCCTACTCCACACCTAGGCCATGTGGTACAGCCTATTGCTCCCAGGCTACTAACCTATACAGCATGTGTCTGTGCTGAATACCATAGGCAATTGTAGCACAGTGGTATTTGTGCATGTAAACATATCTACATATAAAAAAAGATAAATATGGTAAAAATATGGACTAGAAGATAATAAATGGCATCCCTGTATAGGGCACTTACCATGAATATAATTTGCAGGCCTGGAAGTTGCTCTGACTGAGTCAGTGATGAGCGGGGAGTGACTGTGAGGCCTAGGACATGACTGTGCACTGCTGCAGACTTTGTCAACACTGTACACAGGCTACACTGAATTTATTAAAACATTGTTTCTTCAATAATAATCATAGGTTATTGTAGCTTTTTTACTTTATAACATTTAATTTTTTTAACTCTGACTTTTGTAATAACACTTATCTTAACACACAAATATTATTGTGCAGTAGTACAATAATATTTCTTTATATCTTAATTCCATAAGCTTTTCCTATTTTTAAATTAAACTTATTTTGTGTTACTTTCTAAATATTTTTGCTGAAAACTAAGATACAAACATACAGATTGGCCTAGGACACAGGGTCAGGATCATCAATTACACTGTCTTCCATCTCTGGAAAGTCTCCAGGGGTAATAACAGTACAAGCTGTCATCTCCTATGATAACAATGTATTTTCCTGCAATTACTCCTGAAGGACCTACCTGAGGCTCCTCTTGAGGTGGTATCACTCTTTTCAGAAATATGTCCATGGTGGTTTGTTTAGTTTTTTTCTTTCCCTCATCATAGATTTTCTTGTAAGCAGATAATGCACCATAAACATTCCTCTTAATCAATTTGGTGTTGAGGTCCATGTTTTCAGACATTTTTAAGGAGCTTGTTGAGGTCTGCAAAAGCTGCTGCTAAAACTTCACCACCAATTTCAGTGGCATTCATCTTCTTTTTCTTTTTCTGCAGTTTCCTTGTTTTTCTTCTTTCTTCTTCAGCTATGCATTCCTGTTCCAGTTTCAGCATCTCCTCATTAGTCAATTCCTCAGCAACCAGCTCTAGGAGCTCCTCAATGTCAGATTCATCCTCATCCAGGTTAAAGTCGCTTGCCATCTCAACCAAAATCCTGTTGATTTTGTCAATCTTCTCATCTTTGTAAAATCATTTGAAGTCTTGGATGAACCTCTAGAGTTTCTTCTTCCAGATGCCCCTCGTACATGCCTTGGTGACATCACACCAAGCCCAAACAAGGTTCTTGATGCAGTCATCGATGCAGTCCTTCCATAATTACATCAATGTCTTCCTTAGTTGAAGCAATGGCCTGGACAAGGCCCTCATCAGGTAGTAGGCCTTAAGAGCTGCTGCAATTCCTTGATCCATTCGTTGGATCAAAGAGGTTGTATTTGGGGAGAAATATCGCTTTGACATTGGAATGATGATCACTAATAAAAGGAGGATGTCTGGGGAAAATATCAGCAATAAGCAAAATCTTGAATGGTATGCTGTTCTTCAAACAGCACTTCTCCATTCCACTGGCATAGTAGTTTAGGAGGTCATCTTGGAAGAGGAGCTGGGTCATCCATGACCTCTTATTGCTCTTCTAGTATGCTGGCAATGTGTGCTTATTGATATGCTTGAAGGCCCTGGGGTTTCAATTTGTAGCCTGCAACATCACTCCCAAGCAAGACTGTTATCCTGTCCCTTAAAAGCCTTGAAACTTGGCATTGACTTGGCCTCTTTATAAATGGAAGTCCTTTCAGGCATCCATTTGAAGAACAGGGAGGCTTTTTCTGTATTGGGTATTTACTCTGGCAAGTAATTTTCCTCAAAAATTAGCTTATATAGTTTCAAAAAACTCTTCAGCTGCCTTCACATCAGCATTCACAGGCTCACTACTTGCTGTTACATTATGTAATGAATAACAACTTTGGAATCTTTTAAACCATCCAGAGCTAGCAGTAAATTCTACATCATAGTCGGGTCTGGCCTTGTCTTTCAACATTACAAACAAAGCTTTTGCTTTGGTTGTAGTTGTCACCGTGCTGAAAGGGATATGCTTCTGGGTCTGGTCTTCAACAGATGATTAGAAGTCTCTCCATAGCTGATATAGGTTCTTCTTAAATTGTTAGTCTCATTGCCTCCAATAAAGCAGATCCTTTAACAGCTTCTGTCACTTTGTTCGTGTTCTCCAAGGCCATACCTATGGTGGAATGGGACTTGCCTGACTGGTGAGCAATAAACACCACTGATTTTATGACATCATAGTCCTTAATCATTTCTAATTTAATTTCCAGGTCAATCACTGGATATGCCTCTTTGGTGGCAACATTAGCAGTAGATTTTGTACACTTAGAGGCCATGATGAACAAATCAACATGAGATTAAATCAAGCATACCAGAAAATTATATAATCAAGAGACATGGTAAACACAAGATGTATGAGACTGCTGCCAGTGTAGCATGGTGAATTGTTTCACAGCACCTTTTTTTTGTTTATCAGTAGAAAAAGGATACTGTAAAATAACAACAAAAACTATAGTATCACAAATCCATAAACCAGTAATATAGCCATTTATTATCATTATGTACTGAATATAATTGTATGTGCTATACTTTTATACAATTGGCAGTGCAGTAAGTTCGTGTGCACCAGAGCCACCATAAACATGTGAGTAATGAGTTACATCTGACCTTTATGATGAATATAACATCACTAGGTGATAGAAATTTTTCAGCTCCATTATAATTGCATGAGACCATTATCATATATACAGTTCTGGGTAATTTGTGGAAAAAAATTAGGAAAACTTAAATTCTGGCTATAGAAAAATATACATATATTAAGAGTAAAGTCATATTTTCTCTGTATGTGTATTCATAGCGTCCAGACAAAATGAAGAACAAGGCTGGTTCACTTAGGTGACCTGCTTTATCAGAGATAGAGAAATAATCATGTAAAATATCTTGGAATTAGTCTGATGGAGCAAAGAAAGTCTGCTTATGTGTTTCTCAAATTTCAGAGTTTTTACTATCAGAAATAAACTAATGCATGACAAATTAATCTTAAGGTCTGTAATAGAGATAAATTATTCATTCCTCTTTTAAAAATTCTTAACGTGTATTCTAAACAAAATGACAAATGATTAGAAAGCAATAAAGAAATGGATGAGATTTTCTTAGAGAGTTTACTATTTTATTTGTTTGCTTATTTAATATGTGACCATATTGCCTATACTTAAAATGTCTCTGGGAAAAACAAATAGTTAAATACCAATGGGCATTAATATTGAAATCATAAACTCACAAGTCCTGTAATAGGGAGAATAATGGCCACTCAAATATATCCACTAATCCCCAGGCATGTGAATATGTTAGGTAAAAAGGCAAGGTGGGATTAAGGCTGCAACTGCAATGATGGTTGCTAATCAGCTGGATATAAGATAGGAGTTTATCTTGAATAATTTGAGGGGTGTGAATATAATTACAGGGGTCATTAAAAGTGGAAGAGGGAGGCAGAAGAGACAGAGAAGGAGATATGACAATGTAAACAACATTACAGTGAAGCAATTTGAACAGAATTTGACCCACCTTTGATGGTTTTGTTGAAGAAAGAAGGGAGTCATCAGCCAAAGAATGCAAGCACCCTCTAGAATCTGGACAAGGCAAGGAAAGGAGTTCTCCCCTAGTGATGCAAGGGAAAAAAAAGCCTCCCTACTAACAGCTTAATCTTAGCACAATGAGACTTCTGACTTACAAATCAGTAAAAAAAAAAAAAAAGGGGGGGGTTACGTTAAGCTGTTATGCCTGTAATTGTTACAACAGTAACACAGTAAATACGGTTTTTAGTAAGAACATCAGATAATATGTTGTTCTTTTACTTTTATTCTACCATCAGAAAGGCTAACAAGGTATAAATTATTAAAGTCAAACTTCATAAAATCACTGCTTTTTATTGAATATTTTTCAGTAGCAATAAAAATGAAGTATAGTCAATTAAAAATCTGCTTAAAGAATTGGTAGAAAGAGAATATTATACATTAAAATATTAAAGCACACCTAGCTGTTAAGCTAGAGTCAAATATGATCAAAACAATGAGAGAAAATAGATAGTGATAAACTCTAACTTGAAAGAAGAAAGAGTAATAACCATCTCTAAGACTAGTCTAAGTGAAAGCATACATCCAGAATTAGCATCTGTTGTACAAGGGAGACCCGGAGTGAATGAGCCACGGCATAGGTACCTGCCCAACCACCCACAAATCTCCCTCTCACACCCCTTCTCATAGCCTACAGCTAGATGGACTCACCTTTTACGTTCCTAAAGCACACATTGTTTCTCCCCAGCTCCTTTGCCCTTGCCCAACTCTACCCCGCTCTGTCTAGCATGACTTTTCACATGTGCTCAAGTTAGGTCATAAGCTATTTATCTTTCAAGATGCACCTCAAGGATCACTTTTTTTTTTTTTTCCTTAGCTGAGTCATCCTGCCACCTGTTGGCAGCTCAGCGGCGGCTCAGCTCGGGCCGGGAATCAAACTGGTGACCGCGTTGCTCAGAGCTCGCACTCTTGAGTGAGCTCTTAACCAACTGAGCCACTCAGCCGGCCCTCGAGGATTACTTTTTACATTTACCTCTCTTTTTTGTATGACTGTTTTGTTTTTTGTTCATAGGGCTTAAAACAATTTGTTCAGTTTCTTAATATGCCTCTCATAGTTTCCTCATCAGTTTTTAGTAAACTATCCTTTGTATTTCATTTCCAGATGCAGTGTGTAGCTCATAGTAGGCATTAAAAAAATAAAGTGAAGTAAGCATGTGATTTTATTTTATACCAACATATCATATTTTGAAAAATCCATACATTTCAAGTAAGTATGTTTAGACTCAGAGAAAAACATTAGTGCATTAAAACTTTTCTCTCCTAGAAATTTTGGTCAGGTGACCCTTTATAAATGGTAGAAAGGTTTTCTGAAACATGATTTGAATTATGTTTTTTGTCACTCAAAAAAATTGCTGCTGCTTTATTAAGATAAAAATTAAATGATCTGATACTCAAGCTTAAATAAAAATAAATGAGCTCTTTGTCATTATAATTATAATACGTGGAGGCCCTAAATAGGTCAGAAATATGTATGTGTGAATATATGTGATATACATTAGAATATATAATATATATTAGAATTCAGTAAGAAAATGTGAGTGCTTATAATTAAGAAAAAAAACTATAAAAATGATACCATATTCCAATGAGCTTTACTTCATTTCTTATTGTTTTTCTTCCTGCAACATTGGCATAAGTGAATAAAGCACACTTTGAGAAAAAACACATTTTATGTAAATGAGAAAGGGATAGGCTGAAGTATCATTTGGCAGATTTGCATCACATTTCACTGGGTTCTGAATCTGTTAGAAGTGGATTTGAAAGGTAAAAATTACAATAATGCCTTTATTTAAATTCCTGTAAGTACTACAGAGAAATAAGCAAAAATATCAAGAGACATTTTAAAAAAGTAGAAAACCATGATGTCTGAAAAACAGACTGTCCCAAGATGTACACATGCCAAGGCCAGTAGGAAAAAAAAAATCTCATGAGGTTTTAGAATGTTTGTTTCTTCTCTTCCAAAAATTGTATATATTGATGCAATAATATTTAGTTGAACCTTTTTTCTGTTTCTTGTGTGTGTCTTTTGCAGTAACATTTTCTGTGTCATAATGTTTCCAAGGAACAAAGCAAAGGAAATTATATGCTTGGGAAAATGTAAAATGTAGACGCAACATGTTTTTTTCTGCCTAAGTAACAAACATTTTTCAGCAATATTTAGTTTTCCTACAGATCAACGTAGGAAAAAAAAAAAAGGGAAGCATTTCTGCTTTCCACGATTATTTTATTTTTAATTTTATTTTTTATCAAAATATTGTTGGTGTACAATATTATATTAGTTTCAGGTATACAACATAGTGATTCAACATTTATATACCTTACATGTAATCACCATAATAGATCTTATAACTAGCTGTCATGGTGCAAAGCTATTACGATATTATTGACTATATTCTCTGTGCTGTATACTACACTTCTGTGGCGTACTTATTTTCTAACTGGAAATTCACATCTCTTATTCTCCTACACCTTTTTCTCCCATCCCTCTTCCTCCCTCCTCACTGGCAAACATAAGTTTGTTCTCCATGAGTCTGCATCTTATTTGTTTTGTTTGTTCATTTTTTTTTTCACATTCCACATAGAAGTGAAATCATGCAGTATTTGCCTTTCTCTGCCTGACTTATTCAATTAGCATAATACCTTCTAGGTCCATCCTTGTATTTTTTTTATTGCTGAGTAATATTCCAGTGTGTGTGTGTGTGTGTGTGTGTGTGTGTGTGTGTATGTGTGTGTGTGTACATGTATACACATACAAAGGGTGCCAAAAAATGTATACATAAGTAAGGAAAAACTATTAAAATTGTAATACTCAATATATACTGCTAACAAAAGATGAATACAAGTGACATTGACATCTGCAATTACAAGAGGTGCTCAGCGTGGTTACCATCAGTGTCTAGACACTTATGACTACAGTGACCTGCTTGAGCAATGTTGACCAAAGTGTCCACTTGTATACATTTTTTTGGCACCCCCGGTAGTATATATCCATATCTTTATCCATTCATCTATCAGTGGACACCTAGGTTGCTTCTATATCTTGGCTATTGTAAGTAGTGCTACAATGGACATAGGGGTGCATATATCTTTTTGAATTAGTGTTTTCATTTTCTTTGGATAAATATCCAGAAGTGAAATTGCTGAGCCGTATGGTATTTTTAATTTAATTTAATATCTATGGTGTTTTCCACAGTGGCTGCACAAATTTGCAGTCCCACCAAAAGTGCACAAGGGTTTCCTATTTTTAATATCATTGCCAACAATTGACATTTGTTGACTTTTTGATAATAGCCATTCTGACAGGTGCGAGGTCATATATCTCATTGTAGTTTTGATTTGCAATTTCCTGAAGATTAGTGATGGTGAATGTTTTTTCATATGTCTGATGGCCACCTGTATGTCCTCTTTGGAGAAATGTCTATTCATTTCCTCTGCCCATTTTTTAATTGGACTTTTTTTTATGTTGAGTTGTGTGAATTCCTTATATATTTTGGACATTAACCCCTTATTGGATGTATCATTGGAAAATATTTTCTCCCATTCAGTAGATTGTCTTTTTATTTTATTGATGGTTTCATTCTCTGTGCATAAGCTTTTCAGTTTGATATAGTCCAGTTTGTTTATTTTTGTTGCTGTTGTCCTTGCCTGAGGAGACATATACAAAAGGATATTGCTAAAACTGATGTGAAAGAGTTTACTGCCTAAGTTTTCTCTAGGAATTTTATGTCTTCAAATATACATTTAAGTTTTTAACTCATTTTTAATTTATTCGTGTATATGGTATAAGAAAAGGATCCAGTTGCATTCTTTTTCATGTATCTGTCCTGTTTTTCCAACGTCACTTACTGAAGAGATTGTCATTCCCCCATTGTATATTCTTGCCTCCTTTGTTGTAGTTTAATTTACGATTTTTTAAAGATAAAGGACATGTTATAATTATTATTAGATTAATTATTTCAGTTAATTAGACTGCTCATTCATTGTGAACAGAATCTGGCTTTAAATAAAAAATCATATTCTCCATCTTAATTATAAAAAATCTGAGCATAGACTAAACATTAAATGCATATGAATTTGATTACATTTCATCATCACCAGCCAACAGATATCAACAACACTTTCACAGCACTTTGAGCATTATAATAAAAAAAACAACAACAACATTGTGTGTTCCTTATCATTATCAACAAAAAAATATTTTAAGACAGTTTTGTATAGCTCTTAAGATGAAGCAATATTTTGTTAAACAGCAAGATTGTGGGGATTTTAGTGGGTTAAGTGATCAGACGTGACTTAGGGTTGCCCTCTCTTCACAGAGGCTGAATATATTTTTCTGTCAGAGGAAGAATAAAATGGATTTTTTATTATCAGAAGAGGACTGGCTATCTCTTTACCAATCGTTTTATCTTTGTTTTGGACACAGAGCTAGACCTCATTTCCCACCCTCCTTTTTACCTGGCTTGTCACCATTGTGGCTGAGTTGGAGTCAATGGAATGTAAGAAGATATAAGTGCCACTTCCAGATACCTTCCATGATTTGATGCAAAACAATCTAGAGAATAAATCTTGGAAGCCATATATTGAAATTAGCAATGCCACAAAATGGAAGAAACCTCCATTTTGAATGAGCACTTGGAACAGATCTATTTCTTGATATGAATTGCACTACTCTACTGAGAAATGTGTGTTTAATCTTTAATGGCAGCCTGTAATTACACTAAATAATACAAGAATATACTATAGAAGGTCACACATTTTGAATAACTACTTTATGAAAACAGTTTTTCAGATGGGAAAGGCTAAGGTTAAAAAGATGAATAAAATGCTTAAGAGTTATGCAATAAACAGATTCTAAATGTAAACTTGTTATATACCAATATTTTGATCCTACCAACTATTCTTCATGAGCATTAGTTACTTCAACTTAAGGAAAATCAACTGTTGTTAAGAGTAGTATCTTCTTTAGGGGATTACTTTTTAGATGAAAGAACATTTGTACATTTACTTACGTAGTATCAGTGCCAAGCGAGTGCTCAAAATGCTGTTTCCAAATGTAATAAGATGCAGTTCCTATTCATAAAGCACTCTCAGTTTAGTGAGTTTAGGGTTTCAGTTGCCTTCTACAGACTTGATTTATAGTAAATCACAAGAAAGTATTTATTGTACGGATGAGAAAATTTGAAGTAATGAATGTATTAACATTTATTATTATTATTATTATGTTTCACTATACCTGTTCAAGGTTATATGTTTATCTGTTAGTTTCATAGCTTTTGTTCTTTTTTTCCTTCTATTTCTCTTCCCTCAAAGAGATCCCCTGGAGGACTATCTCTGGACACTGTCACACTGTGGTTTAGTATCTATAACAACTCCCAGGGAAAATTCCTCCTGGTTTAAGGGTTCAATTTGAACAACTCATATTTTTAAAACTGCATTGAAAAGCTATATCTCACGCCCGCTGATGGGATTCAACATATGAAAAGATACGTCATGTACTTGAGAGCTTGACTCAGTGAATGTCTACAGCTTTTGAACTAAAATATAAGTTTTCTCTCATGTCTGTGTTAAAGGAGAACCATCTTTTAGTAAGTAAATAAGTAAATAAATAATCAAGTGGTTGGAATAAATAAATCATTTAGCTTATAAATGAGACTAACTAGAAAAAATTAATATTTGATTATTTCTTATGTTATATGTAATCTATCCATGCTTACTTTAGAATAATGATGTCTCTCTTCCCATTTAAGAATACCAAGATTGAAGATCCCTAACACAAGAGCCCATTATGTTTATTTTCCCAACATATTGGGGGTAATAAAAATTACCCCTAATATTTATGAGATAGATCTAGTTACAATATATGAAGGAATCATATCTGAGAACATTTCTTTTTCAGATTTGGAAGAAATGTTAGTTCATATTATTAAAGATATGAAGGAAAGTAATTTTCATGTAACTCAGAGTTGCACAGAGCATGGAATATAGCTGCTCCAGCTGAAATCCGCAGATTCAAGGAAGAGTCCTTCAGGAAGACACATTAGGAAATAGGTGGAAAACACTGATATGTTTAATGGCTATAATTTTAATTTCTGCAGATTATTCACTCTAGATGAAAGGAAAAGCTATTTGGGTAGGAAGGGAGGAAAGTCCATGGTGAAATATAAAGCTCCCTAAAAGTGCTTAGAATTTTATTCCTGTTTCTAATTCTTGTCCCTTGTAGTATGTCTGTTATCTATCTCAAATGTCTTTTGAACTGCTATATACATTTTTGAGAATCAAAAGTTAGCTCTCTGTATATGTTTCTGAATTTATTTTCAAACACTGGAAAGGCAACATGATTCCTTGGTAATGTGCTATGACCTGCAAAGCTTGTGGCCAGTTCTTCAGAGTCTGCTGTTAAGTTTCTTTGAGTAAATATTTCACCCCTTCAATGTAGCTAACAATTCAAAACTGGATAAAATAATCCAATATAATAGTTAACATTTTTGTATTTCTTTTATTCAGAGGTGAGTGTATTATTTTCTTCATTTATTGGATATGTATTTATAAAGCACTGGAGATTCATAAGTTACTATTCCAAGCTCTAGAAAGATAGTAATGAACAAGTCATATCTGATAATAGCAAGGGGAGATGGTCAACAGATTTTCACCAATAAATAGAAACACATGATTTTAAAGAGTGATTACAATGTTGTTAATGAAATAAAATAGGTGTGATAGGACAGGATGATAGAAAGAAGAGAGACTTGAGGGATGGAGGGTTTCCTTAAAAAGCATAGTGGTGAAGCAGCCTTTAAGCAAAAGATATTTTAATTAGATCAGAATGGAAAATGCCAGTAGACATATAAACTTCCTTATACAGATTCTGTTTAGCAGAGGAAAAAAGAAATTTAAAGATCTAAGGTGAAGAGAATTTTGGGAAACTATAAAAGAGAAAAAAGAATGAGCCTGGAGCATCTGAGAGCAGGTGAGTCTGGAGAAGAAGACAGAGGCCTGAGTTTGAAGGGCATGGTCACTTATTCTCAAGATGTAAGGCCCTCGGTAGGAAGTGGATACTCAATGAATCCCTTTGAAATGCATCTTGCTCGTCCTCTGTGGGGCAGAGTTGAAGCAAAGAAATAATTTCGGTAATAACTGTAGAAATTGAAGGAACAAGAAAGAGTATCTTAGACTAGGGTGCTGGCAAAAGTGGGTGTGGGGGAAGAATTATACTTTGGAGATAAGATAAATAGTATTTCAATTAGTTGGATGAAGAGAGACTAGGAAAATGAAATTATTAAGGGTGACTGCTAGGTTTTGGTTTCACCATTTACTGATACTGGGAAGGATAGAGAAAATGATTGTAGGGAAGTGAAAGGGAATTAATATTTTCACATTAGAGATGTTAAATCTGAGATGTTTTGTTCAAAATCTAAGTGAAGATTAAAGGTGCTACACTAATTAGTATGGCTGTATTAATTTAGAATTCTATCATACTTAAGAAATGAGGATATGAAGAGATTTGGCCTTAGGATGATGGAATTGTACAGGCCTGAGTGTGTTCACTTGCAGAGAAACTTCAAATAGAATGTTGATGAAAGATAGGGACAAACAGAAGAGCTAAGGACTGACACCTAAAATGTCCTTAGGAGGCAAAAATCCCAGAAGAGAAACTCAGGAGTGCCCAGTGTGGGAAAGGTAAAAGAGTGGAGTCTGACATAATGGAATCTAAAATGGAATAATTTCAAGAAAAAGGGGATGGTTACCTATGAAAGATAATAATTAACAATACATCACTGAAATGAATCATGAAAAAGTACAAAATTGAAGAAAAATGTCTATTTTTGGTGTAAAAACTATATTGTGGAAAATTATGAATGAAGAATGCACCAATACTAAAAGCTGTTATGCAAAATGTATCTCATCCATATTGATTTTCCCAATGAGTAGTTCTTTTGGTGGCTAGATGAAAATGGGATATAAACAGTAAAGAATTTTAAGTAGAATGAGTGCATGAAATCTGTCTTTTTGCAGCTTTTATTGAAGATACTTTTAAAGAGATTGTTTCGTATATTTCAGATTCTTAAACATTATTGTATCAATGAACTTATAATATATTAAATGGTGGTACGTCAGTTGTATGAAAAAATAACGTTTGTAGACTGTAGGAAATCTAAATTATTCTTTCTCCAAGTGTCTCCCCCCCTCTCTCTTTCAATCTTTCTCTTTCATCCTCTCTCCCTCTCTTTCCTACCTCTCTCTCACTCCCCAAACAGTTGAAATGAGGTCATTACCCTTAAATTAAAATTCCCCTTAATTTTTGTGTGTAAGAAATGTTATAGTTTCTTTTATTTTTACCTTTAAAATATATCTGAAAATTTGAAGAGTAAGCTGTATCATGAGTTGCCCTTTGGTTTCAAAAGATAATGTGTAGGGGGTGTGGGGAGTTAGTTTGTCTGAGACTATATCCTATCATATGCTAATTATACAAATGTTACTTAACTGTTTTGTGTCTCACTCCCCTTATTTGTAAAATAAGGAACATAATAGTACTTACCATCATAAGGTAATTGTCAAGATTGAATGTGTTAATACATTGGAGTTCTTAGGAAGAGTATAAGGTATGTCAGAAAAATCAATAAATATTAGTGATGATTATTTTTAATATCATTATATTTTATTTCTGTTCTTAGTCAACATAGAGTGAAAATATATTAGACAATATATGTTTGGTATATATTACATGTAATACATTTAACGCGTGTTCTTGAGAAAATCAATTTTACAAGATACAGTAATAAATAAAAAAACTGTTTTAGAATTTCATTTAATTTAAATAGATATTTTATTAATTACATGGTCCATGTAAAATCTGCACACACACTACTTTTTATTAATTTATTCAACTCATTAAAAATATTAGCCTCAAAGTTTTATTAATAAATGTTCTGAACAGCTGAAGTTTCAGAAATGAAAATTAGACCTAATAATCCTATGAGATATTCCTGCTGGGGCCACTTCTTTTGTATTTTGAGTCATAATTCTGATCAGATCTCAGTGGTGTGACTGCAGTGATGGGTCCCCAGTTTATGAAGCCCTCTTCAGGCTGTATTGCCTCACATGTGACCCATGACACATGGATTTCAGTGCTCTTGTTTTCTATTTTTCTGAGTATTCTCTTGCTTCTTTTATGACTCCTTCTTCTCATCTGAACACTTCTCCATAAAATGCCCTCGTATATTTATAGTTTATATATTCTAAAGCCAACTCTGCCAAGGGAAGTTAAAATGTTTCCAAAGATTAATAGAAAAGAGTATTTTGCCAAAGACCAAATAGACCAATAAGGAAAACAAATGAGGCTACTTTTATCATTTGTAGAAGCTTCTCAGAATTAATTTGACACCTGATTAAGGATGCAGAAAAGCCAATATTTTTTACCAAAGAGTAAGGGTAAAAGTCATGTAATATTAATGCAAAATGATCAGCTGGAAATGCAAAACAAGCTGGAATTGGATTAACTCTAGATGGTTCAGTTCTTTAACAAAGAAACATTTTCATTGTTCAAATAATAAACATGGTCAAATTAATTGCACTTAGTTTTCTAGTCCAGTGGTTTCATTAAGCTTGCATTGACAGTCCATTTTTCCAAACTGTGGTGGCCATTACTTTTAAATGTTGACAATATTACTTAATCTTGCCCGATAGACATAATAGTAGTGTCATGTTTCTTTACCAGCTATCATTTCATTCAAAACTGCATCTCTTCTTATATTTTTTATATTCCTTTTAAATAAGGAATTCATTCAAGCATTGGTTATTATTAAAAGTTTATATAAGTGATTGAAATACATGATTGCTAAGAATGGGCTCTTGTCATTTAATCTGTATGATCAAATCTAAGGTTATTAAGCCAAGCGACAGTAGACTTCTCTGGCCAGATTGCAGCCCTTTGTTTAAACTGATGTCAGGTCTTAGTGAAGCCTCCACGGCCATCAATAGTGATTTTACAAAACTTTATTTTGCAATATGATGTCACCATTTATCTAACGTTAAAAGAAATAACGCATCACTAATAAAAAATATTGAACTGAAAACTAGTTCAAAGTGTGTAAGTCATTAAAAAACTGTTGACTTACTAACAAATGCATATAGAAGAGAAAGAAAAGAGTTTATAATATAGAGGGCACTGGAGTAAAAGTGAATAGTACAGCAAGTAAAATAAAAGAAAACAACAACAAAAAATACATTGTTTAAAAGTTTCTAATAGAAAAAAAAATGACAAAAACCAAAGCAGATACTTGAAAAGTAAGTTTGAGAATATTGAGCAAGATGGTGTATAATAAATGACAAAACTAATTTTAGCTCTTATTCTGCCTTTGAAACATGTATCGTTTGAGGTTTTCAACTATTTGCTATTCACCTGCTTTGAGGATTGAGTTAGAATGATCCGTAAAGTCCTGTAAAGTTTAAAATTATATGAGCATTATATTTATATCATATTATATACCATATAATATTTATATAAACTGTAAGATATAGAATTACCAAGCCAAGCAGTGCTATAAGTACTAAGTACATATTTTTAAATGAGTAAATGAATCACTATACGCACATTCATCACTTTTGTTCCTCTCATGTAGTAGGTATTATTTTCTTGGTAATTGCAGTGACGATCAATTTTGTATCTTATCTATCTTAGTGCCAGTGTTTCTTTGCCAATCACTTGCAGATATTCATTAGCAAAACCTGAGTTTACATGCTGAGCTACTGACCAAAATAAGGGTTGTAAAAGAGTGTACTCAACTCTGACATTTTCTCAACAAGGACATGATATTAACCTCCCACATAATAAAATAGTTCCACACAATTTCCCAGAATGAGTTCTTAATTTAATTGGTCATTTGAAGTGCATTTATGTATAAAGATATTATAGCCTTGTTTGAAAGGAGGAAATAACTTATAGATTAAAAATCTTAATGTCAAAGAGAAATGTAAGAAGAATATTGATGGAACTAGTGAAGGTTAAGAAGAAATTATTACCTAAAAAAGTTGTTGAAATTTGTTGGAACAGCTAAATGTACAGAATTTAATGGGATATATATATATATATATATATATATATATATATATATATANTATATATATATATATATATATATATATATATGTATATATTTAATTGTATATTTTTAATGTGTATACTTAAAAGATGAGGACTGTCCTACTTAAATATGTAATAGATTAAATATTTGGAAGAACTTCTATGCACACACAAAATTGCGAGAACTAGAGTACTCTATTAAGAGAGTGGTTAGAGGGGCCGGCCGAATGGCTCAGTTGGTTAAGAGCTCGCTTAAGAGTTTGAGCTCTGAGCAACAGTGGTTCGAGTCCCAGCCGGAGCTGAGCAGCTGAGCAGCCGCTCAGCTGCCAACAGGTGGCAGGGCAGGATGGCTCAGCTAAAAAAAAAAAAAAAGGGTGGTTAGAGCCCGTTCTTCAGAAAATAAGTTACCCTAAAATGCTGTAATGCACGTAATGCACTTGTATCATGTATGTCCCTAGAAGAAAGCAAAACAAAGTAAAATCACAGAAATCTAGATCTATATCAATACGCAGCAACATTACTATGCATTTTACGCATTGTATCAATAAATAGATTATATTGTCTCTAAACCTGATTCTAATTTATAGGTTGAGGTATGACGTGTCAGAGAAAACCTTGTCCTTCAAGAGTTAGACACTGGTTGGAAATATATCCTTTCCTTCTTATCCTCTTGCATGAACTGCTGTATTCTGATATCATATATTTGTTTCTTAACATTTTCATATTGAAGATTGCATGTGAATATAAAACTTGAAGTATTTGATTGCTTGGACTTATGCTTCTTAAATTATTAATGAAATTAATTCATTCTGAAACAACTGCATGTAAGTTGCAAGTAAATAAATGACAAATCCACTCTATTCCGGGTACTTGTCAATTTAAGATAAAACATGGTGATTCAAAGAAAGTTCTCTTTACCTGCTTGTTTCTTAAATAATCATGTATTAAAATAATTGTCTATCTTCTTGAGCCTGTTTAATGTTTACTTTTAAAGAAATATGTATACTCTATTTAAAATTCTTAAAATTTAACTAAGCCAGTACCTAAAACTTAGCTATAAAGCTCAAATATTGCATTGGCCAGAATGATAAAAAGTAAATATTAAAAGTAAACTCTATCTGATATGAAATGTTTCATAACAAAAACGCTGTAATCCAAAACTCCCCCTAGGAACACAACTTTTTAAATCAAATATTATATCATTTTTTAAGTCCAAATTCACACTAAAACTCTTTATTTTCATTACACTGTTTTTTTTACTAAGAAAGAAGGTTTTCACTGCCAAAAAATAAATAGTTTTGATGACAACCTTGTTCCTATTTTTTATGTCATTGCAGAGTAGATAAAGCTACTCCAGAGATGCTCAGACTTTTCAAACCTGATTACACAGCCCACTTGTCCTACCCTTTTTGTGTTCACATATCTTTTCACATAAATACATAGTTCCTGATGATTTGGCAGACTTGCCCTGCCCAGAATAGATATGCAATGGTGCAGGGAAAATGACAGCAGAAGCTGGTCTCCGTATTAGATACAACGTGCCATTTGTATTCAGTTTGCCTAATAATGCCACAATATATTGTCTTTAAAAATGTGACAGATACTTTGGATGTAAGTCTTAATTAATTCCGGAGACCTGTGCTAATTAATTAAAAACAGGGCCAATCATACATGCTTGGGCTTCCTATTTTAACTATTTTATTCTTTTTTTGAGTCTTTTTATATTTGTTCCATGAAGCCTTGCTCTATTTGACCCTGCATATTCACTGAAAATTTCAGAACAACTTAGTTACTTCATATACCATTTTCTTGAATAAGTAACATAAGAATTCATGAGAAATTGCCCTGAATTCCAATATAGAGAAATAGTAAAGTTTGGTACAGCCTCCTTTATGTTCAGATAAATCCTGAGAGGGATTTCTGGCTCAGCACTGTTTTTTGGGTTTTTTTTTTTTTTTCCCCATCACTTTCTCTCTACCTCTCTTTTTTTTTGCTAGACTGTGAGCATCTCTACAACAAAATTTTATGCTTTTGTTTACAAGTATGAAGATTAGTATTACTATAATTTTTTAATGTTATATATCTTTTTACTAAGCACATATTAGGCAAATAATAGACATTCAGTAGATATTGACTGAGTACCTTTGTAAGCAAAGAAGAATCAATTGGTATTTAAGATTTTAAAATATGTATCAGAATTTTAAGTTAATATATATACTAAAGTTTACCAGCTCAGCAGTGGCTCAGCTCTGGCCACAAATCAAACCGGCGACCCTGTTGCTCAGAGCTCACACTCTTGAGTGAGCTCTTAACCAACGGAGCCACTGGGCCAGCCCTATGATTTTGTACTCTTTAAAGATAAGAGGACCTTGTCCAGGTTTATGCTGGGGAGGAAAAAAAATGCCTTTGATTGACTACATCAATAACAATACTCGTATGGGAAATTAATTCTGAATATATGGCACAGTTTTAGTTTGTTTGCACTTTTTACCTGCTAAAATAAGAAAAATATACAATTATGAAGTGACTATCAATGTATACATCTTAGATTGTGATCTTGGTTAAACCATATAACATTCCTGAGCCTCATTTTCTTAATCTATAAAATAAGAATTATAACACATTTAAAATATTCACATTTCTAGCAGAATTGGAAAAGAGAAGTATCTAAAAATCCTTTTAATCTCTAATACATTGTAAAGTAATGTTATATCAGTAGTGCAAATTAAATTCATTACTAAATAATTACTATATTCAAATTTATTTGTTGTTCAAAATGTGGGCCCATATGCTAACTGTATTTATATTGCCTGGAAAGTTGTTAAAAATACAAAATGTTAGGCTCTACCTCAGAAATACTGCTTCAGAATCTCCTTTTTAGCAACGTTCCTGAGCAATTTACATATGTGTTAAAGTCTGGGAAGCACTAGTTTAAAACTTATGTTTGAAATTGACAAATGTGATAGGAATTCTTATGCAATTTTCGTGATAAAACACATGTTCATATTCAAGGTAACCAGTGTTTATATTGTATAATAGCTGTATGAACACTTTTCAGCCTTTTGACAAACAAAAGGCTAGTCTCTTATAATCTGAGCTTGAAAGCACAAGGTATTTTCTATCCTGTTTCAGTGATGCTATAGACTGAGTGGGAAAGAGGGACTAATTTTTGAAGGCAATGTCTTGTTACCCATATTCATAGTCTGTCCTCACAGGAGGCGAGTTGGATTAAATGTATTTGTGAGATTTTTATTTTCTCTCTATCAGATTCCTATTTTGACTTTGTCCAATAACTAGTTTTTTAAAGGACTATTATATTTGTCTGTCTTCCTCTTTGAATCGTTTTCTTTTCTCAGACTCTTACAGTTTGCCATTTCAGTAATGAGAAAGTCACAGCTTCAGCAAGCCTGAGTCAGTGAATTATAACAGCTCCAAAAAAAGAAAACAATGTTGCTGATGCAGACCTGTTCTTTTGTTGTTGTTTTTTTTGTTTTTTTTTTCTTTCTTGTGGCTAAAAGTCCTTTCTAGCCGTCTATTACCTTACTGCACTTTGAAACCTGAAATGTCGGTACTCAAATAATGAGACAGATGCTCCTTTGTTAATAGTGTTGGGTTCCAGGTATTTTCCCAGAATGCTTAGAAGGCAGAAAGATAATTTTGTGTAGACTTAGGAGCCCAGGAAAAATATTTAAACCCATAGTTATAAAAATATCTGTCACAAAATATTATTTTAAATATAGTAATTGATCAGGGAGACAGGCTTTTGCCTGAATGTGGTGCAAATCAAACAGTATAATTAAAATTGTCTCATTCATTGAGCAAATACTTATTAAGCACCTATTCTTTGCCAGTCATGAGACTCCACATCAGGCATATTGTACTGAATAAAAATAGATAGGGAGTGTTGCCTTGTGGAGTATCAGTGGAAAACAAATAATTAAATGCAATTATTTGAAAACAAAATGTTGCTAAGTGACCTTGCTATTTCACATAACTGTGTAGTGAGAAACATAGGAAGTTCTTATTATATTAATTATTTAGGAAATACCTTTCTGAATAAGTGATGTTTAAAAATGAGACCTTAAAATTAAATAGCAGTCATTCTCATAAAGAGTAGGTAGAGAGTAATGGCAGAAGTAGATATGGCATATACAAAGACTGAACTGTGAGCCTAATAAAAACCTGCAGGAGTGACTGTAAGAAAATTAGCAGAAAGACATACACACAAGTTTTGTTTAAGAAATCAGATGAGCGATTTCTTATCACCTATATCATCACTGTGTAGCAGAAGAGTGCACAAAAAAAAGGAATGAACCAAAAGATATATTTATTTCAACTGTGTTTCTAGTATAAAAAATAGTACGTATATCATGTAGTAAATGAAAAAAATTGTCATGGAAATTACATAAGAATAGTTTCTACTGTGGGAGTTTATCAAATGATTATAATAAAATAATTATATTAAACTAAATGTTGAATACCTACTATTTTCTGATACAATATTAACACTTATACCTATATTTCTCATTTTAATTAAAGCATTCTATTTTATGAATTAATTTTTATACAAAAGAAAATTAAAATCAATTATGCATTACCTTTTTAACTGAACCATCCCTTCTTGAATTGATTAAAAAACTTATTAAAAAATAAGCTATATTTATTGGAATACCAAGAGTTATAAATGACCTCTAGAGCTTCAATAACATATTATACACACATCTACTTCATTTCCCCTGTTTAATTAGATATTAAAAGAGTAAAATTACTTTTGATCCTGAAATTATAATAATATTTAATTCAGTGAGTTAAATTCTCTCTCACTATGTGTTGAATAGAATTTTCATCTGGCTAGCGGTTTCACTCAAATAATTAAGCTGAGCAGATTCCAGCAATACCATCTAAAATTCCAATATAAAGAAAATAGAAATATACTATATATTTATACCTACTGTGGGAGTAGGTATACCTAATCCTATACATATACCTATCTATATCACATTCGTTAGTCATGTCCTTGGTACTTTCTATGTGTGTCTTTCCAGAATTTAATTAAAGCATGGATTTCTATGTTATTACATATACAAATACATAAATTTGTCTTTTACCAAAATGAAACTATAAATTTTATTTTTTGAATTTAACAAATGATTTTGAATATGCATAGGATAGATGGCATTATGTAATTGTGCTGGTGAACCATAATTTATTTAAATATTCTCATTTACTTCTTTTTGATTTTTTTGCATTACCAAATAATCCTCACATAAATGCCCTCTTTCACAACAATAGGACATGATTTGAGAATAAACAGGATAAATACTTGAAGTGGAATTGTCGAATCAGAAGGTATTGATATGTTTAATTGTGCTATACATGACCACATCACCCTTGAACAATTTGGATTTTTCCTTCAGAATCTATAAGAACAATCATTCCTTTACACTCTGGTATTAAAAAGTATTGCCAATATTTAAGGTTAAAATTTTTTTTTTTACCTAAATATTATTTTACTTATACTTCTTTGAATGTTACTCCAAATGATACCACTAAGACCCTTTCAATATTATCCTGCAATTTCAAAGTGGCACTTATTTATGAGATTTTATTCCATCTAAAACTATCTTTTCACCATATAGCATATTAGGGAATCTGAATTAAATTTGTAGGCCAATAATATTTAATAAATATAATCATGAATAGTCAGAATTATCTAAGGATTTGTTGTAATAAAATTACATTTAAAATTAATATTTTGATTATAGTTTTCATAAAAATTACAGAAAATGTTAATGAACAACTTTATAGATAAGTAGGAAATGATGATGATGATGATGATGACAATATTATTAAAGACCCTCTTGGAAATGTAAGATTTCAGTTTGATCTTTGTAGGAAATACAAATTATGAGACTCTTTGTCCCTTAATCTCCCTGTGACTTTGGACAAGTTTTTCAGGAAAATATCTCCTAAACCAAATCCAAGGGTTTTAGAAAAATCTCTGAAAGGCAAATAGGAAGGGAATTAAAATCTAGATTTTTTTTCAAAGGTAGCATATAAGAAATTAAAGGGAGACTTTTTAAAAATAAAAATTGTAACTTTATTAAATTTAATCAAATTACTAAAGGAAAATATTACTTAAAATTACAATTAAACATATCTATGAGTATTCTTCAATATATATATTTTTTCAATTTATCAAGCACATATTCATATATATGGCATTAGGCTTGGTATAGTGGTTTACATTATGATGTAGAAACTGTAGCCTCAGGGTTCAGGAAGCATACAATTTAGTTCTTAAAAATTCTATATCAATATGCACATATTTAAATGTCTATATATCTATATCTCTATATTTACTTATATATCTAATTTAGGGCAGTATTTCAAAAGCAGTGTATGAAGGTTACAAATTCAATGTTTTGCAAGTGAGACGCTAACAGCTATTATTTCTCAGTACAGTGAATAGGGATTTCCTCACAGAGTGAATCCTTTAAGAGGTTGGATTTTTAACACATAGACGGATCTGCATTGTGTTGTAAACTCATAGAGAAAGCCACGGACACAGGCTATAACAGCACAGATGTGCCCTTGTTATGTGTATTGTTTATGAAATTGGCTGAGGAACATTGAAGATAATAGATACATAGTATATAACATAAAAGAAACAAGAAGCCAGAATTTAACTGTCATACAGAAATACACTGCAGTGCTGTTCTGAATACCAAGACAGAAACTGAGATGGTCAGAAATGAATCATTATGATCTTAAGAGGTGGAATGGAGAAGAAATTACCCACTAGAAAGACAAACAAGAACAAGGGACTAAGACCATCATGAACATAGTCTACAGAAAGTATTTTTTTTTAATTTAGATATAATTGATGTATAATATCTTTAGTTTCAGGTGTACAACATAATGATTCAGTATTTGTATATACTGCAAAATGATCATCACAGTAAATCTAGTTTGCATCCATCATCGAACATTATTACCAAGACTCCTCCTTCCAATTCCTATAGCAATAATAGTTTATAACTGAGAATTTACGTATAATTTTTCAAATATTTTTGCTATTTGTCCATGAATTCCAGTCTTTTCCACAGGGTCATAAACACTTGGAAGTTAGAATCATGTGAATACTTTTTTCTAGATCCCCCATTATTATTATCACAATATTGAGGATGAATTAGATGAATTCCAACCTTCAGATATGAGATTGGGATAATTTACCTTATGGTTTATTTACATTCTAATGAGCAAGACTAACAATGTTAGCATAAAGTGCTCAGTAAACTTGATGCTTGATGATTGACTTAATAAAGCATATTCCATTTCTTAATATTAAGAAACATCAAAAGAAGTTTTAAATACCAAATATCTTCTCTTTGATATTTTATAAATATTAAGTGTAACAATGAAATGAAAAATATACATAGATATTTTTCACATTTCTATTAAATTGGTATCCCTTAAAAAGATGTTGCATTCAAGTGTGTAAAATTTGCTGTTCATACGTTACAATTCAGAATTCTTTAGCCCTCCTTTATGATATCGTATTATAGGTAGATGTTTAACTTTAAAGTTGCTATGATTTCTAAATTTATATCAAGCTACAGATTATGTCTTTAACAGGGAGCACATTAAAAAGTAAAAGCTAATGGTAGCTCTTCCAAAGAATTGTACTTCTTGAAGTGACATATTTATTTATACAAGTGTACATTAAGTCAATTCAGTAATATAAATTTCCATGTACATTTAGACAGTTTTATGGTGCCTGGCTTTTAAGTATGCACAATACTAAACAAAAAAGTATGGAAAATTATGAACCTTGTAGAAAATGGAATTATATACCATCATAATGTCCCAAAATAGTTTTGAAACTATCTCATTGAGTAGATTATTAAGGAAACAATTATAGTTATTTCAAATTATTTTATATATTTTATTATAAAGATCTTAGATCTTTAGTAAAAATGATAAAAATGGTATTTCCCTCTAAATGCCACATAAAACGTAGATTATAGGTATTGATATTACACATTAATTTTCAAACTGGAGCCTTTACGTTCAACATTTATACAATTTGTTTTTCATTTTAGGTATTATAAGCAATGTTTAAATGTTCATGTGGGTTACTATGGAAAATATCAATTTTATACAAAGAAAAAAGTTATAATCAATATAGTCAACACATACTTTTCAAACTCTTTAGTGACTGATTTTACTCTTTCATCTTATCTCCTGGTAAACTGAAACTCATGCTAGCAGGCTTTGTAGTATGGTTAAGTGTTCATGTTTGGCTTCAGGCAGCCAAGAATTAAAGCTGAAATCTAACATTGAAACTGTGATCAATTTATCAAACTCTGGGCAATTTATTCACTTTGTCTTTGTACTTCATGTTTCTCCTCTATAAATTAAAGATAGTGATAGTAGCAACACTGAAGATATGTTTAGGTTATTTTCATGATATAGAAAATACTCAACAAATACCTATTATTGTATTTATTTGGGCTTACAATTTTTCAATAAACTCTAATATATGATCAAATAATAACTTGTAATCCATAACTTAACATAATTACAGTCTCAGACAACATTCTTATAAACAAATATTTAATGAGGAATCCCATTGTTTTAAAACATAGTGTTTTATCACTCTAAGAATTATATGAATCTATTTGACATTTTTGTAAATTTTACTTGACCATATTAGTAGTTTTCTGAGAAGAAAAATAAAATTAGTTTTCTTCTTTGTTTTAACTGATATAAAATAAATTTGGTTGCTTTAGTAAAGATTATTTTTCTTAAAGGTTATTTAACAAAAAAAAACCCCAAATAACTATGAATTACAAATGTAAAACTACTATCCAACCAGTATCCTGACCAAATCATTATGGTCAGTGTGGATATTTTTTCCTTTATTTATTTTATTTTATTTTATTTTTTTCATAACTGGCAGTAATTATAATCAAGAAGCACAGACATTTTTATAAATGCTGACAAAAGTGCTCATTAAAAAATATATGACATCTGAGGATTTATTAATGCATTTGTACACCCAAAATGTAGTTTGGTTTGAAATAGATGACACTAAACTACTTCCTGTTAGAAGTAAGAAAATGTGTTAATTGCATTTAATATAGTTTATTACATTGTAGTCAACACAGGCCATCTGTCCACACAGCTGCTTCTTGGTGGTTTCAACAGAGCAAGTGAGTGTGTGTATTTTAAGGGGAAGCACAACTGAAAAGAGCAAAACTATCCACATTGATTGAGTTTGTGATACACGATTATGTGAAATAATTTTTAAAAAAATTTATACCAGAGTAAAATACTATAGACCAGATTTTCTCCTGGTTTAAGACGTGACTTTGTTAAGAGTTATCTTCATGAAGAACTTGATTGAGAAATAACTTTGAAAGTTAGTTTTGACTAAAGACAAAAAATTAAAACACGCACACGTACACAACTAAAGTAACTTGCTTAATGTATAAGTAGATATGTGGGTTTGAAATTGAGAAGGGAAGAGGGAGACAGGGAGGAGGATGAGATAACATGGCAGGGAGCTAGGAATTATGTTGGGAAAATGTGTTACTATTAAAAACAAGAATGTTAAATAGTCAAACAGTTGTTAGCATTTCTATGATGTATTCCAGCTTACTAAATGTTCAGTAAAGTCTACCAGGCACACAAAAATTGTCATGGAATTTGTTTTTGCTTGGTGAAGATCAAGGATAATGCTGTTCATGACTGGGTTCTGCTATAGATCAAAAGGAAAAGTATGGTGGAATAGAGTCAGGCCTTCTAAATTGGGCAAAGTTGGGAGAAGAAGAAACTACTAGAAAGATAGAGATAATCATGAAAATATGTTACCACCTCTAAGTTCACATATCTAGAGATGAGGATGCCACTTTTCCCAAACAGATGAATGTGAACTATTTTAATTGAATTTAAAATAATTAATTGTACTATAATTGGTATTGGATTATTTTAAAGGGCAAGGTTGCCTCAGCAGGTAATTTTGTTGTGTTGCTTTTTGAGGAGTGACACTAAGAGGTAAAGTTTATTAGTTTCAATCAATATTTATTGAGTGCTTTTTTTTGTGTGCCAGGTGATTTTTAAATCAATGCATATTACCACAGTGAATAAAGAAAACAGAAATCCCTGCCCATATGATGATTATTTTCTAATGGAGACTAGAGACAGACAAGTAAAAAATGAGTATAATATGTAGTATATTAATTGATGATAAGTGCTATGAGGTAAATAAAGCTGGCAAGGCAGTGCTAGGGAGAGGACACAATTTTTATTTGAGCAAAGACTTGAAAGAGGTAAAAGCACAAATAAGGTAGAGATAAATGTAAAGCGAGTCCCAGATATTAGGAACATGTGTAGACTGAGGCTCCATTCAACCTGGGTATTCAAGAAAGAGGGAGAGGGTCTGGGGTCACAAATTATGATAGAGCCTTGATGTCAATTTCCTCTTAATGGAAATATCATGAAATTGATAAAGACTGGCTCAACTAATCAATGTGGATTTATTTTATAAACAGAAATATTGACTATGGTTTCAAATAGTTTTGTGTGAATAATTTATAACCCCTAATCTATGCAAGGTCATATAATATTTTATAGTGTTATTCTAATGAACTCTTTTTATCCTACTCCATTAGTAAAGTAATTACGTATGATTTTGGATCCCTGTGTTATTTGATTTCATGGTTAGACAGGAGGGTGATCCAGAACATGTATAAAGTATTTCTGGAGTTCTTTATTGTCCTTTATCAAAATAAAACTGAAAAAGTGTCAGTGGTACCAGAGTAAAGAAACAGGAAATATCTTATAAAATATTCATGCATTCATTTATTCAATTCAACATATTTTTTGAGCAGCTGCCATATGCCTGCAGTGTGCTAAGCACTAGAATTATGGTACTATAAACAGACATGATTTTTGTCCTTAAGAAGGTTACATTCTGGTAGGAAATTTATGTGTTATGCAAGTGATACCAAACAAATTTGAAAGAATGCTCTATGGAAGCATGCAATGGCAGGGATTCTTCTTGTCTTGGAGAAGAGGGAAGGCCTCACAAAATAAGAAGATAGTAAAACTGCCTTGTGGGATAAAAGCATATTATTTTGGTGAAAGAGAGAGTGATTAAAAATACTAAATGGCGTTGGTAATGGCAGTATTTCAAGTTCTAAAAACCGGCCATGAAATTGGACAAAGTGTGCAGGATGTCATTTTTAAATCTGATGAGTGCAGTTTGGGCACAGTGGTAAAATGAAAGTTTGATTGAAGTCTACTCATAAGAAAATGGAGGAGAGGAACTGGGAACCTAAACATAGGTGCAAACCTAGAATTACTGATGACTCCTTTGAGGTGTTTTATGATGAATGGTGATGAAAAATAAGGTAGGAAGTGAAGGTAATATCAATAGTGATTTGCTTTTTCAAGATTGGAATTATAAAACATTCTCCTGTTGTTTATAACAATTTAAAAAAAAATAGTATCAATGAGGGGACATTTGAGATCTTGGTGTCTGGCATATGTCATCAGTTTGGCTCAAATAAACATTTATAAAAATTCTCCAAAAAAAAAAATTGTATCAATGACCTAGTAGACTTCCATATGTAGATGACAGGGGGAAGGATTATTTAAGCAGAGGTAAAATGAGTTGGACTTAGATAATGGCAAAGAATTGTTCATCCAGAAGGAAAAGTATGTGTTTCCAATGCAAGTATATTAATAAAGGTAGAAAGATAAAGAATATCTCTTCTCACACCTTCAGCTTACTCAGCAGGGGGGTGGGGGGAAGGCAGGATTATCTATTAACAGTGGCAATTGGAGATGGGGTCTTGTTGATTTAAGAAGAGAGAATATGTGAAATAGTTGTTGAGTTGAGTGGCTCCCTTCAGGGTAATGGTCATGAATTTCAATTAAAACCTTCAGATAGCCATGTTTAGAGACTGTACTGCAATTGGATTAAGTGGTGTTCGAATGACATTTATGGTTGGAGTTTCTTCAAGTGAATATGATGAAAGGAGAGAGTTGCAGGGATGTTGAGGGTGTGTACAAGGGAGAAGTTAAATGTTGGACCATGGAATCTAACCTGAGGAGAGAGGAGTAAAGACATTAGGGGCTTTGGGCATCACAAACGTAGTTGGGTGGATAGATCAGACATTCTGTGGTGCCTCAGAGTCATTGGCTGGGGCATGCAAAAGCAAGAGCTGGCAGGATGGATGTAATGTTTAGAGAACAGAGTGTTGATACTGAGATCATAGTGGGAGAGCTACTGGTGTTGATAATAGATAAGTAATGACCAAAGATTAAGTAATGGTCTTTGCAGAAGAGGTGAAGGAATTGTGAAACCACAGTCTTAGATGCATTATCTAGATGAATTTTCAAATCATTATGAATCATGATAGGATCAATATTCAGAAAGTTTAAATGTGTTAGCCACAATCCATATCTATAGGCCAAAGTTGTTACACATTTAAATTTGAGAATAGTTTCAGGTCATTTTGTCTCCAATAATGCTAAAAGCTGAGGTAGTCATGAGGCATTTCAGGGACATGTGTCTCAGTGGATGTGACAGTCTCATCATCACACAGAAACATCACTAGTCCTTAGTGAATGTTCAGGGAATCATTTGATTAGCAATTTCTCTCCATGTGCAGAGCAGAAAAATTGATATTCACTGCAGATGTACTAAACGCTTCCACTCTGACTCTTGTTTTGTCCCACCTAGCCAGAGTTGATCATTTGTTGAAAGTGTGCTAACTTGTTGCTGACAGAGCAGGCCATAGAGCCAAGTGGGGCATTCTCTGCAGACAATAAGTGGCCTGGTGATACCATTTGATGAATAGATAGTGGCCCTGAGGATGTCACAATGTCTTCCAGGAGTCATCAGTAATTGTCTAAATTTTTCAAATGCTCATTTTATAAGAGCCGTGATAATCTATAAAATTTGCATCACTGGATCGATGCAGCATTTAAAGTAACTTCACCCTACTCTTAACATCCAGTGAGTTTATACCTTTGTAGTGGGAAATAATTTTATATCATTTTTCATATCTGTAAATGAGAAATGCTTTATTAAGGAATCTTTTTTTAGTATCAGCTTACTAGTGTCCTATATTATGTGTGGTATTATAAAATTACAAAGAAATGGGCTTCACCTCTAGTCCATAAGTAGCCTTGGGATAATATGAAACTAACCAGAGTTTCTGCATGTTATCTACCCATCATGTCTTAAGGGGTATTTCCCTAGGGTTCATTTAGGTCCTGGGATAAATAAAGCAAGTGAAAAACAAGATTCTTTGTGCAGAATTGCTATGCCTACTCCTGGATGATTATTTTTTGCAATAAAAATATTCTGTTAGGACCAACAAAACTATATCTTCAAAACTAGGAGTGAAGTGGGATTAAATAAAACAAACTGAGACATGAGATTATTTTTGTTCTAAAGGCAGAATTAGTTATCAGTGTAATCCGAACATGCAATAAACTCTCCTATTACATTTACACCATGTTTTTTTTTTACCAGAAATAGCTTTCCAAGTGTGTAAGTGTGGATGTTTCCTTTTTTATTGAAAACGGTGCTACAAAAATATCTTATATATCAGTAATTTCTGCATGTCTGTAAGTATACCTACATATTTTGGCATATATTATTCAAAATGGAATTAATAGATTAAAGGATATTAATTTCCATATTAACAAATATTGACACAAACTTTCCTGATAGTCTATGTCAATTTGTATTTCTTCTAATAATGTATAACAATATTGAGTTTTACATAAATTATAAAATTTATATTAGCTAATTAATACTAAAATTTTGCCAATCTGAATCTCTGAAAATGATACATTAATGATTGTTACATATATGTATTTTATTATGACAAGGCATATATTTTTAAATTTTTCATTTATTTTTCTGTTCTCTATTTTCTTGACTGTCCCCGTTTTTCTTCTGTGAATGTTTTCCTTCTTTATTAAAGTAATGTGTATATTGCAGAATTTATTATTTTTGTCAATTCATTGCAAATGGGCTTACTTCAATTGGTTGATAGAATTTGTTTACAAAAAAATTTTCACCAGCTAATAGGTAAAAAGTTATATTACATATTTTCATCTGTCATTTTCATTTTGACTGCCAAATTTCAAATCACACTAATAAAGGTCTTCTCTACTTTAACATTATATTTAAAATTCTTGTATTTTTTTCTAGTATTGTTACATTAAGCTCTCTCTCTTTTTTTTTTAAAGATTTTATTGGGGAATTAGGGGAGGGGAACAGCGCTGGGGAATCGGGGGAAGGGGAACAGACAAGTTGCTGTTGTTTTGTTCTTCAGTCTAGTTGTGGAGGATGTTGCTTCACTGGCCCAAGCTGGCACCATCATTGCGCTCTTCCCGGGGACGCAGATCAGTCGCCGGCTTCTGGACGGCTGCTCACTGTGGCTGCTGTCCGCTCATGCTGGCTGCTGGCTACACACGGTAGCTTATGGCAACCCACTGCAGCAGGAGACTGCAGCCTACACCGATGCCAACAACCCACGGCAGCCCAGCCCCAGGTCGAGCTTCCATTCACCATCTTAGCTGCAGAGGGCAGTGTCACGGGCCCTCATATGTGGGATCCGAACCAGGGCCCTCTGGTGTCCCAAGCCAGTTCTTAACCAACGTGCCACTTGGCTGGCCCCAGTAAGCTCTCTTTTTAAAATACATAAACCTTGATCCCACCTGTATTTTATCTTGGTGTAATGAAAAATGTAAGTTTTTATTTTAAATGACTAACCAAGTGTTAGAAAAAATTATTATATAATTAATCATTGCCTCACTAATATGAGAGATACTTTTATCAGTTAACAAAAGGTTGTATTATTTTTCATTGATTTGTGTATTCCTGTCATAAACAACTAAATATAAATATAGAAATAATTGGATATAAATATAAGTATATTGTACATTTGAAATGGTTAATATTTGAGAGCTCCTGGTTTGCTCAGACATTTTCTTATCACTCTGAATATTTGTTTTCCAATATGAAATTTAGGGAATAATTAATCAAGTTTCAAAAACATCCCTTTGACACTTTGATTTGGATTGCTTTGAATTTTAGACTTGCTGGGTGAGACTCGACACCATTATTATATTGTATCTTCCTATCCAAATAACGTTGGCTTTCTATTTATAAAGTCCTGCTTTGTGTCACGCCTTAGAAACATAAAGTTTTCTTCATATACATCTTTTATATTTTTTTATTAATTTATTCACAAAAGTTGCATTCATTTCATTTGTCTACTGAAATTGCTAACTATTCTTCCATTATATTACCTAACTAGTTACTCTTTTCATATGGTTATATTTTTCTATATAATCGTTTACTAAATACACGTAAATGGTATTTTACATGTATTTACATGTATATTTTCGTAACCATCCCTTTTGTTGCAGGCTTGGTGATGCCTCCCGCCTGGCAGGCCCAGAGAAGGGGCCTTGACCGTTGGGTTCTTGGCAGTGCAAGAAATAATTCAAGCATAAGCCAAAATGAAAGCAAAGCAAGGGTCAATTTATTAAAGCAGAGGAGAGGCAAGAAACAGGCTACTCCATAGACAGAGCAGACTTGCTCCTGCCAGGGTGTGAGCCTTTTATTAGTGTCCCTTTTAGTAGGGGCTGTATGTTCAAATTTGTAGGACTAATGCTCAGGAGTTTTTTGGGAAAGGGGGGATATTTCTCAGAAAGGCCCCATGGGCCATTTTGTGTCCTTTTAAGGTCATTCTCTTTTGATAATGGTGGCACAGGGTGTGTCTTTTGGCATGCTAATGCATTGTAATGATGTGTATTAAGTCTTAGGGTCATTGTTTGGTGAAATTGGCCTCTGTGTTGATTCTAATTGATTGCAGCCAGTCTTAGCTGGCTCACAAGCCATCAACCTTCAGTCCTGAGCTGGGGTCTGGTGATAAATCTCAGTCTGAGTTTCTTGTTCCACAGCCAGTCCTGTCTTCTATCTACCTCAATTTAACTGAATTTTAATATTGTGCCCATAATTTTTAGCATTAAATTATGTTTGAATTTCTGTACCTCTAGCACCTGTGGATATCAACATTTTTTCGTTTCAAAATATGCACCTACTTTTTTTTCTTTTATAAGTTTTTTAAATTTTATTAAATGTATCGGGATGACAATGTTAGTAAAGTTACATAGGTTTCAAGTGTACAATTCTGTAATACATCATCTATATATCACATTGTGTGCTCACCACCCGGTCAGTTCTCCTTCCATCACCATATATTTGACCTCCTTTACCCTCTTCTACTACCCCCCTCCCCCCTTATCCTCTGGTAACCACTAAACTGTTGTCTAAGTCTATGAGTTTTTGTTTCATTGTTTGTCTTGTTCCTTTGTTGCTTTTATATCCCACATATGAGTGAAATCATATGGTTCTTGACTTATTCTGTCTGACTTATATCACAGCATAATAATCAATTTTTTTTAGGCAAACTTGCAGAATGAGTATTAATGAGAGTGGTGAGAGTGTGCTTACTTGTATTGTTTATAAACAGGTTTAAAACATTTTTAGTGGATAAACATTAAGCATGATCTTAAAACAAACTTGTTAAAAGATTAAGATTCACCATCATGGGGTAATATAAATTAATGTGAATAACGTTCAAAATCAGAACATTTTTTTCATTGGTTTTATGGCTAACCTCATTTTAACTGATACCACTTGCCCTGGAGCTAATGATAAAATTTAGCTTCCAAATTCCAACAAACCACACTTCAGTAGTAGGAACTACACTACAGGGATCGCAATGCACAAAGTCTGTGTGGCAACACCTGTGCTCACTGCCCCTTTGCCCTATACAGAGGGCATTAGCTGAGGCAAATATCTCCTTTCTGGGAGTCAAGAATTCCAGATTTTGATAATGTCCTTTCACACTCATGCCCCTGGTATGGTTTCTGTCCCAAGCCATTCCTGCACACAGCACCCATTAATACAGATGCTGTTTTAGTCACCCATCTGAAAGGTGGTGGTCCAGAGAACTGCCCAAATTTCTTCTGAGGGGAGGGGAGCAGAAACCTGGATAAGAGATTGGAGGCTTTCTGGTTGTACAGAACATGTCCTTGCATATACCTGAGTTATGGGAAATGTAGCCAAAGGTAGGTGTGCCTTCAATCTGCTTGCTAGCATCCTTAGCAACTGCACATGGAGATACTGTAAAAGTAGCCTTGGGGTAGATTACCTGCTATGGGGGAGGGAGGAAAAGGTTACAGCAGGCAATTGCCACCAGGGTGCAGAAAGGAGACACAAGAGCAACAGGGGACTATGGATGCAGGAAAACAGAGGAGCCTACCAGCAGGCAGTCTGAGACGATGGTAGTTCATAACTTGCATAAACTTCTCACCCTCCCTCTTATTACCTCCATCTTCCCACAGGTCAGAGTGTTAGTGTCAGGTGGCCCTGGTGCTTGGAAAAGTGAGACCAGAAATAAGAAGAAAGGGAATATCACATAAAGAAAGGAAACCTTATTATTAATATCAGAAATGATGTAGTAATTAAATTTTTCACTGTTGAATATTACAAAGTCACTAGATAATACTAAATTTACCACAAAGGATCAGATATGTATTTTGAGAATGAAAAAGTTTCCCCACAACTATCAAGCCATATGGTCCTAACACATGATGTTGATATTATTTATTGGCAAAACAAAAACATTAATACCTAATACATATGCTATAGTCTGGTTTTCCAATCTAGAACAATATTTTATAAAAATTATAATTGTCTGGGAGCTATTCCATACTGATTTATTCACAGACTTTGGTTTGAGGTCCACAATCTACTCTTTTTTTCAAATTTTTTTTTACAGTATTTTTAGTGGATCTAATGTTTAAATGATGCTGAGAATCACTGCTCTAACATAGGACTTCCCATACTTTCATGTGCATATGAATTACTAAGATGTCTTGTTAAAATTTCACATTCTGGGGGCTGGCCCAGTGGCTCACTTGGTTAAGAGCTCACTGAAGAGTGCGAGTTCTGAGCAACAGGGTCACCAGTTCTATTCCTGGCCCGAGCTGAGCTGCTGCTGAGCTGCCGCTGAGCTGCCAACAAGTGGCAAGATGGCTCAGCTAAAAAGAAAAAAAAACAAAATTCACATTCTATTTAAGTAGGTCTATCAAGATCCCTAGTGATAGCAATGTTGCAAGTCCAAGACTACACTTTCATATATAGCACATTTTAAATAAAAAATTGGAATTATCTATTTTGACAAATTTTATTTAAATTCATTTTTGAAATCTGTGCCTTGTGTGTT
>NW_017732034.1:801984-804186 GCF_001890085.2 Hipposideros armiger
AAAGGGGGGAGGGGGACCCATGCAGAGCTGTATTATGTTTTATCAACAGAGGCAGTCATAAATCTGCCCAATTTCAAGAAGAGGGAAAATAGATCCACCTTTTGATGAGGAGTGACCAGGTCCTGGAAGAGCTAATATAAGACCAGAAATATTGCTGCGACCAATTTTGGACAATATAATTTACCACATACTTCTCATATCACCTTTCTTTACAATCTTTATAGATTCTATACTTTATTTTTTCCATTTACACTAACTAAAACTTCTAGTTGAGTTGAATAAAAGTGATTGTAACAAACCTCTTTACCTTCATAATTCAGAGTGAAAGCATTGATTGATTAACAGATTGATTGATTGGGTATAAAGTATGATTTAATACACATATACCTTGTGAAAAGATTACCACAATCAAGTTGATTAACACACCATCATCTCATTTAGCATTTCACCATTAGGTATGATGATGGATGCAAATTTTTTGTAGATACCTTTATGAGTTAAGTAAGTTGACTTCTATTTTTTATTTTATTTTTTTAAGGTTTTATTGGGGAATTGGGGGAGGGGACCAGTGTTGGGAAATCTGGGAAGGGGAACAGACAAGTTGCTGTTCTTTTGTTCTTTAGTCTAGTTGTGGAGGATGTTGCTTCACTGGCCCATGTTGGTATTATCATTGCACTCTTCCTGGGTGAGGCAGATTGGTCACTGGCCACTCCACGGCCACTCATGGTGGCTCTTGGCCGCTCATGCTGGCTGCCAGCCACTCACGGTAGCTTATGGCAACCTACTGCTGCTCCACTGCAGCCTACATAGTCACTGATGACTCACAGCAGCCCAGCTCCAGGTAGAGCTATTGTTCACCATCTTATCTGTAGAGGGCACAGCATCATTGGCCCTCATGTGGGATCCGAACTGGGGCTCTGCTGCTCAGAGCTGGCATCCCAAGCCAACTCTTAACCAATGTGCCACTCAGCAGGCCTAGTTGACTTCTATTTTTAGTTTACCAATAGAGAGTTTTTGTTTTTTGAAAGTAATTAAATCTATGTTGATAAATGATAGTAGAGTATAATTTTCCTATGAGATAGTGTCCTTATTGGACTTTTTAATCAAAATTTTACCATTCTCATAAAATGAGTTAGAGAGAGTAATATGTATTTTATTCTCTCTAGACTTTTGTGCATTATAAGAACATTTTCTTCCTTGAATGCTCAGTGGAATTTACTAGTAAAAACAAGTAACTTAAAGTATTTCTTTTTTGGATTTATTTTTCTTATGCAATGTATTTTCCACCTTTTAATCAGGCATGATAGTAATATTAATGTTAAAATATATGAAAGTACATAGTTGAGATATCATAACTGTTTAAGTGCTAAATATCAGAATCTCAATATCTTAATAAAATACAAGTCAATTTTATGTTTGTGTAAAATTTGTTGAATGAATGTTACTGGCTGCCAGGTGGTTGGGTTCTCTTCTAATCAGTGACTTCACAGACCCAGGCCATCTTTCCAGTGGCTTTGCCACCTATAATGTATGGAGCTGGAATATGTGAGGCCATAAATGATTGAGCACAGGAGCTTTATGAAATCATCTTAGAAGTGCAATACTTTCATCATGTTTAATGTACTGGGACTCAGTCACATTGTCTTTCCACACTGCATATCTGGTCTAGCTGCTTACCAAGAAAAAGACATTGATTGATTAGGTAGATTAACTAACAGTCAGCAGCACCGCATACTGTTTCTAGGAATTTTCTTATTTATGTTATATATTGAAATGATATCATCTAAAAGTATTCATGATAGAATTTATTATGGTTATAACAATGACAACTGTAAATAAGTTCCATTTTTAAATCAATCTGCACATTATTTGTGTTTTAGTTTTCCTTTGTTGTTTCTTGGTCAATATCACCATACAATTAACAGCGTATTCTCTTTTGTAAAAAGTTAACTCTTGGCTTTGTTGACACATCCTGATAGATATCTGTATGTGTAATTGATTTCTGCTCTTCCTTTTTTGTTGTTCTTTGCTTTTTCTTTCATGCTGTATGTGTGTCTAAAGGGTGTGTGTGTGTGTGTGTGTGTGTGTGTGTGTGTGTGTGTGTGTGTATTTATTTATAATACTGGTCCTTGTATTGATAGTCAAGTCTACTCTTAAAACTTTTTAACTTAAAAATCTAATTAGGGCCCGCCACGTGGCGCG
>NW_017732034.1:805068-818710 GCF_001890085.2 Hipposideros armiger
CTCATAGACAAATATGGTACATGATGAATGCTCAATAAATCTTTTGGCCATTCCCTTCTCAAGACTCCAAATTCCCATTATCTAACATTCTGATGAAATGTTATTTCTAATTTATAATTTTCCTTATTTCTATTTTATAATTTTCCTAAATAATTAATGATTTGTACATTCCTCAAATATTTTAATATACTGAGTATTGGCTAATTGCTCAGTCCTGAATAACATTTCATGTCAGATCTTACCCCACAGATTAGTCAATCTAAATGACTACATACAATCTCTAGTGTCATAAGTTTATAGACCCTTCAGTCAGGAAGTCTTTTACATGCAGCTAAAACTTTAGAAGTGGAATGCACAGAGGATGTGAGATGAATAAGAGGAACTATCAGAGAAGCACACTCAAGTTTGAAAGCTAAGTAAAAACATCTGTGAGTGGCAGATTGACGTTGGAGGCAAGAAAGAGGTTTAATTACATTGGTAGTAGTTCAGATTCAATGCTTGGGTTTTAAGTATAATGATAATGTGTTTACATATGTACATCGAGCGCATTTAAAAGAACTATGCATATGATAAACAGATCCAAATTATACAATTAAATGCTTATATGATTTTATTATCCATCATTACTGAGTTTCGCTCATTAATTATTTAACATGTTTGCAAGTTCTTCAATATGTGTTCCAATATATACAATCCACAATGCCTGCCTTCATGAAGCTCACAGAAAAATAAATAGATCTAATATGATATATTACAGAAGTAATAGTATGTATTTAAGAGGGCAAGGTGAGGAACATATGATCTAGTCACATTGGAAGGTGGACATATTGGAGAGATTTTCCTGCAGGAAATGTTGCTTATGTAAACCTTGTAAAATAAGTAAGATTTCATAGGGATTCACATTAGAAGGGATCAGAGATATGTGAGCAAATGACACATTCTGGGGAAAATAAAACAATGTGTACAAAGAAAAAAGATCTGAATGAATATGATATAAAAAACTTTAAATAGCATTAAGTGACACTGGAAAGGTTTTTTTATGACATTTTAAGGTGTTATTACTTAGATTGAAATAAGGTCAGACTACTTTTAAGAAATATAAGCAATATGGACATGGGAAAGTAGAAATAGGCAATAATGGAAAGGAGAGGGCAAAATGGAATAAAGACAAATTTAGAAAATACAGTAGCAATGTTTTTGACCAATGGGATGAGAAGCAGTGACAGAAAGGGAATGATATTTCATCCACCAGAGAAAAGGAATCTCTAGGGTGATTCCCAGATTTTAGGTATGAATGGCTAGATAATTGATATAGGAACTAGAAGAACAAAAGATGATATAGTGAGATGTCAAAAGGGAGATGAGACTTGAATGTTAGCACATATAATTACAGATCTATATGAGACACTTAAGTGAAAACTTCCTGACATAAGCCTTCAAGAGAATGAATGGGTGTCATCTTCATCTCTGTGATATTTGGAAAGTTGATATGAGTGACAAAGCAAGCAAGATTTACAGGAGTAAGAAGTATGTAAGTTTGCAAGGTCATTTCTAAGGATGGAGCCTGAAAAAACATTATTTTGTGGGCAAGCCAGGAAAAAGGCCTGAATAAGATAAAAGAGAGACTAAAAGTTATTGAGAAAAGGGGTTGGAAGAAAATTAAACTTTCTGCCTTAGAAGCTGAGGGAGAGTTTCAAAATGTAGGAAGGGCAGAATAGTGTCACTAGATGAAAAATAAAATATGTTAAGGTCTAGAAAATGTCTCATGTATTTATCCTCAAAACAATGTGATGTAGGGAAATAGAATGTCCATGCCAGGTCATTATCAGAAATGTAGATGGAAGAAGAGTAAATGAGAAATTGGGAAGTTCAAAGTGTAATTGTGATCTACTCTTCCAACTAAGAGTAGCTTGGATGTTAAGGAGAGAATGGAGAAAAGGAGAGATTTTAAACGAAGGAAGAAAGTTCTTATTTTAAAAATGAAGAAAGAGAAATAAGTTTATCACCCAACGTCTAATAAAATGTCAAACAAGTATTAAAAAAGAATGATGTGAACATAAGTGTGCATGTATATTTTTGAATTAGTGTTTTCATTTTTTTATTTCAAATTTATTGGGTGACAATGGTTAGTAAAATTACATAGGTTCCAAGTGTACAATTCTGTAATACATCATCTATGTATCACACTGTGTGTTTACCACCCAGAGTCAGTTCTTCTTCCATCACCATATATTTGATCCCATTTACTCTCATCTGCTACCCACCACCCCCTTACCCTCTGGTAACCACGAAACTATTGTCTGTGTCTATGAGTTTCTGTTTCTTCATTTGTTTGTCTTGTTCATTTGTTGCTTTTAGTTTTATATCCCACAAAACAATGAAATCATATGGTTCTCAACTTTTTCTGTGTAACATATTTCACTTAGCATAATAATCTCAAGATCCATACATGTTGTCACAAATGGAACTATTTCATTTTTTTGTATGGCAGAGTAGTATTCCATTGTGTATGTATAGCACATCATCTTTATCTAATTATCTATTGAAGGACACTTTGGTTGTTTCCATGTCTTGGCCACCAAGCTGCAATGATCATTGAAACACATATGTCTTTACAGATAAATGTTTTCAGGTTTTTGGGGTATATACCCAAGTAAAGGGATTGCTGGGTCATATGTTAGTTCTATTTTTAATTTTTTTGAGGAACCTCCACACTGCCTTCCATAACAGCTGCACCAATCTGCATTCCCACCAACAGTGTATGAGGGTTCCCTTTTCTCTACAGCCTCTCCAACACTTATTATTTGTCTTCTTAATGATAGCCATTCTAACTGGTGTGAGGTGATATCTCATTGTGGTTTTTGTTTGCATTTCTCTGATGATTTGTGATGTTGAGCATCTTTTCATATGTCTATTGGCCATCTGTATGTCCTCTTTGGGGAAATGTCTGTTCAGGTTCTCTGCTCAGTTTTTAATTGGATTGTTTGTTTATTTGTTGTTGAGTTGTATGAGTTTCTTGTATATTTTGGATATTAGCCCCTTGACAAATGCTTGGTTAGTGTTTTCATTTTCTTAAGATAAATACCCAAAAGTGGAATTGTTGTGTCATATGGTAGATCTATTTTTAGTTTTATGAGGAACCTACATAGTGTTTTCCATAGTGAATGCACCAATTTGAAATGTTCATTGCAGCATTATTTATAATAGCCAACATGTGGAAGCAGGTGTCCATCAAATAAATGAATGGGTACATATGTGATAGATATGTGTGTGAATGTATATATAACCTGTGAAACAATATATATATATATATATATACATATATATATATATATATATATATATATACAGAATGTGATACACACACACACACATACACACAATGGACAGTTACTTAGCAATAAAAAAAAGAATGAAATCTTGCTATTTGCAGCAACATTTATGGACTTAAAGAGTGTTATGCTAAGTGAAATAAGTCAGACAGAGAAAGCCAGATACCATAAGGTTTCACTTATATGTGGACTCTAAAAACAAATAAATTAATTAAATAAATTAAACAAAACAAAAACATACTCATAGAAACAGAGATCAAACTGACCATTGCCAGAGGGCTGAGGAATGGATAAAAAAGGTGAAGGGGAATATAGTCAATAATACTCTGATAATGTTGCATGATGATTTACTAGACTTAATGTGGTAATCTCATTGTAAGGTATATAAATGTTGAATCACTATATTGTTTACCTGAAACTAATATATTGTATAACAACTATACTTACATTTCAAAAAATTTGAAAAAAAATATGTGAAACAATCAAAGCTAAATTTTTTTTCTTTTTTTTTAGATTTTTATTGGGGAATTGGGGGGATGGGAACAGTGCTGGGGAATTCGGGAAGGGAAACAGACAAGTTGCTGTTGTTTTTGTTCTTCAGCCTTGTTGTGGAGTACGTTGCTTTGCTGGCCCAAGTTGGCACCATCATTGCGCTCTTCCTGGGTGAGGCAGATCAGTCACTGGCTTCTGGGTGGCCGCTCACTGCGGCTGCTGGCAACACATGGTAGCCCATGGCAACCCACTTCCCCAGGGGCTGCAGCCTACACTGTCACCAGCGACTCACAGCAGCCCATCTCCAGGTTGAGCTGTTGTTCAGAATCTTAGCTGTGGAGGGCAGTGTCGCTGGCCCTCATATGTGGGATCTGAACCGGGGCCCTCTGGCATCCCAAGCCAGTTCTTAACCATTGTGCCACTCGGCCAGCCCCAAAGCTAATTTTTAAGAATTTATAAGTCAATCAACAAATGTATTGGCGAATTTGCAAATAAAAATGGCTTATATTGGTAGGATGAGGCAGCTTACATTTCACTTTGAAAATCAATGAAAGATTAGGCCTGATTTCCTTTTTTGGAAAAGTGTAAAGATGGACATTACTTATACCTTTCTAGGCAGGTGAATAGCTTTTCTTTTTAGGAAATGTTCAAAGAGATCACTAAGTTATTATAATTGAAAAAACTCTTATCCCTTTTTTGAATATCATTGTTCCATAATGCACCTGTATTCAGTCTGTATTATCAGCAAAATTAGATATCATATGCTCAGTAGCTACATTAACTAGCTTTTGATATGTCCAGTAACCACTTCCAAATTACTTCACATTTTTGGTAATGTGAAAATTATCCTCTACTTTACTTCAGATCATGATCAAAGAAAAAGACATTAAAAATTATTAACCTAATCATGGCCCTTTAGTTTCACATAGGAGACAACAGGAGACATTTTTATATCGGAAGGTAAATACTGTCCTTTTATTTAAGTTTTCCTTTTGTTAGGACACATGTTTAAAACTTTTTTATGCTAAACTATAAACACTTACAAATTAGAAATAATTATTATTTATTAGGAGGTATAAGGAAGGACACTGGATATTTTGACAATAAGTATTATGTAAAGAATTTTGAAAAAATAAATTCAGTCTTTAGGTTATATATTTTCTGTCTTTTCCTTCCAAAAGCAAAGATGGTTCAAAGAATTATTTATGACAGTTGTATACCGAGAAGGGAGGCCTTTGGTATTCTGTTTAGGTGTCATGCATGGCACCCACCGAAGGAGCATAGCACCTCATGAAGTAATTTTTAAATTTTATTTTAAAAGCAGTAAAAACATAGTTGTCAGAATTTTTTTATTGTTGTTCAAAGAGGAGTCATTTTTAGCAACTATAAACTAGGCTTGAGTGTTCTTTGTAACGGTTTGTCAATTTTGATACAAAGCAATGCTTTGTCAGATGGACTGGTGTTGTCCCATGTGGCATATGAACTCAAAACATAAATCATAGGTGGCACTGAGGTAGGTAAACAACAAAAAAGTCCCCAGGCCAGAATCAGGCCAGTGACTATCGATAGGATTAAATTAATAAAAGTTTCATTTATTCTTATAGGTAAAGATAGTTAATAGGAGAATCTTGCTGTAACTTTGATTCTATATAATATTAGGAATTTTTTGTCTGGTTTTTCCTGTTTTAAATTTTTTTTTATTTCTATGGAATAAGTTATATTCACCACCTAAACTAAATCTGTCTTAGTCTATACAGGCTGCTAAAACAAAATTACCATAGGCTGGGTGGCTTAAACAACAAATATGTATTTCTCACACTTGTAGAGACTGGAAACTCTAAAATCAAGGCACCAGCAGATTGAGTGTCTGGGGAGAGCTGGCTTCCTAGTTTGTAATTGGCTGTCTTAATGCAGAGAGAAGCAAGCTTTCTCTAGAGAGTAGGTAACCCTCAATTTTACATTATCAGGCCATGGTCAGTAAAACAGATAAAAATTATTAATCTATTCATAGCCTCTTCATTTCACATAGGAGACATTAGAAGACATTTTATGTATCAGAAGGTAAATACTGTCCTTTTCTTCCAAATTTGTTTTCTTAGAACACTAATCTCATATCTGAGGGCTCCATCCTGATCAACTCATCTAATCCTAATTATCTCCCAAAGTCCCCACCTCTTAATATCATCACATCAGGGGGTAGAGTTTCAACATGAATTTTGGAGAAACATAAATATTCAGTCTATAACAAAACCTTCAATGTATTTTTATTTTTTAAATACAAGTACACATTTTTAAAATTACTAAAGAGAGGTGAACTCAAAATACTCAACTCATTTTAAGAGTTCATATCCCTTGGGTAAATAGCACCTCTTATAAAGCAGTGCGACTCAATGTGGCACTCTGGGTGTGAGTGTGTCACTCCTTACACAAACACAATGAGTGCATGTAGGAATAACTGGCAAGGGCAATATGCACAGGCCACCAGGAAGAAAGCTAGAATGGTGGCCCAGGTTATTTTAAGGACATTTCTGACCATCACTCCACAGTTACCTGTTTGGGATGCCTGTTTTCATAGTTCCAAGACTCAAGATAGCCCATGCTTACAATAAATCAGTACAAACTTAAAAAGATCAATAGTGAAAATCAGTGTAGAGAGAAATACTTTTAAAATTATCTTCCAAATAATTGTTGTGTTGCATTTTTATGGGGATTTCCATTTTGAATTAACTGAATGTGTATCTTTGGAAGATAGATTTTATTTTTCTGTTCTTATTTTCTAGCTGTATATTAGTGAGCATTGAGCAAAATTTTCTGGCCAGGTAAATGGAACTAAACATGGGCTTGTAGATGAAAGCACCTTTAGACTTTTCACATTCCCTAATCAATATTTAAAAAACACGGTATCTGAGAAGTCCATGTGTCTAAGTCCTATTTAAATTGTCTTAATTTTAAATTGGTAGTATTTTATTTATTTATTTTGTTGCTTAATTAGATTGTTTGGTTTTAGAGTGACCCCCTAATTACAAGTACCCACAGTACTTTAAATGTTATATTTTGAGTATTTTGTGATTAGTATATGCCAGGGTGAGAATTTTTTGACAAAGAATATAATAATTGACATAACTGTGTATCTTTTTCTATAAGCAAATGGTGCAGCAACTATGGAACAGTGTATTTTTAAAGCAATTCTTATTGTCATTTTAGACCTGGCTATAAGTGCCTTCTTTGATTCTCTGTCCTTATACATATTACTGGCTTAAAAACAAACAAACAAAAAACGCCCAAAAAAACAAAAACTGTCATCATACCTGCCCCAACTTCTCTGGGACTAAGTTCACTTTTCTCTTCAGTCTGTCTCAGTCCTATCTCTGCTTGGGATTACTGGGCATTTATATTGGTATACTGTAAACATGAGCCAATTCCAATTCTATTCAGACAAGATTCTGTTTCAGTCTTTGCTCTGAGAAAATGCCTTTCCTGCTCCTTCATCTCTTATGCCCCTGATTCCAACCCAGCAACTTAGATAGCTAACTATGAAGACACACCCTAATATTTAATGTTGCACAAGGTAGTTGTATTTTTTGCATGCGATTTTTAACCAGCCATTCTTTGCTTTTAAGAGCATTTACATTAAAACTTTGCCCTTCGTTCTGAAATGCCCATCTGTTCCTGCCGTTTATTTCTAGACTTAAATAGTGAATGACATCATTATAATTTCTATGGCAACCAACTGCATTGACATTAAAAAATGATACAGCCTTCAGATAGTATAAAAACAGCAGGAGCTTGTGAACTGTTAAAAACAATGTCTTGTGTTCATGCAAATGTCTTTAGTAAGAGAAGGAAGGATTTGTTGTAACTCTTTGAAGGCGTATACACTTGAAGTCTCTAATAATCTGATGAGTCCAAGAAAATCGTTTAGGCACTAAATGTTCTTAAGGTTTAGACTTTGACATTTTCCTAAATTCTATATAAACACTCCATTTTTCTAATTTTAGAATGAGAAATCATGAGGGGATAATGGAGTATTTATGAAAATGCCATTGAAAAATTACAATATAATAGCTCATGGGTTTACTCAAACATTCTCTAAGTCTTAAAATCTAAGATAATATAGAGTTGGACCTTTATAATGGTTACAGACATGTGAATTATGTTAGAAGGAAGTATCAAGAACCTAATAGAATAAAATAAGCTCTGAAATTGAGAGGGTAGAGATGTGGGAGCAGAAAGTCTGAAATACTCTGTCAGTTACATAATGTACTTAGATAATAGTCAAGGCCCCTGTGTGTGTGTGTGTGTGTGTGTGTGTGTGTGTGTGTGTGTGTGTGAGTGTGTGTGAGTGTAAGAAGAAGAAAATATACTGTACAACATGATGGATAATCTGAATAAGAATGTTGAAATGATGGGATGGAAGCTGTGATGTACCACCCAGATATGCTACCTGGGCATCCCTCCTATGCCACTGAGAGTGTTGGTGGACAATGGCTCAAATGAGGAGCTTCCCAAAATTTGCTCTCTGTCAAAGAGCTGTCACATCCAATGTCACCGTGCACTCCATGTCCCACTGGTATGCTATATCCGGAATATAGAGGCCGTTCTATATGTAAGAATATGGAGGCTCAGCTCCCTTTCTTCAGGGCTGGACAATTTTAAAGGGCCAGCCCAGCTCCAGATCTCCCTGAAGATAGACTGAGATTTTTATGCTATGACTGTTCACAGTTTAATCCCTCTTTTTGCCTAATTGTACTTTCTTCATTTTCCCATAGGTGTTGATAGCTAGGTTACTCCCAATGATCCCCTGCATAAAAATCTCTATGTCAGAGTTTAATTCATGGCAACTTGACTCTGATAATTGATGTAAAGAGAAGTCAAAAGAAGTAGACTCTAAAATGAGATTTTTGAGGATGGTCACCTAATGGCTAATAGTTAATAGAAAAGATCATCATGGCTGGTAGGTATCCACCATCCCTGTGGTGACCTTGACAGGAAACAAGTAGAGAAAAGTAATTGCATGGGTGGGAGCAAGACTGGTAATTCAGAAGTTCAGAGGAAGCCCTGATTTTAGGACTATGGAATTGGTTGGCTGTTGCTGGGGGTTAATTGACACATTGGAGAAAGAGAACAAATGGCTGAGTGTGTGTGTTAAAGCCAAGCCTCTAGGCAAGAGGCCCTCCCCACTTGGCAACACATAGTTTCATGTCCTGTGGCCAGAGGGCAGGAAAATCTGAAGGCCAAGAACTTAAGGGTAGTGGAGCTCTAGAGAAGGTTGAATTCCAACTTCAGCAAGTTGACTAGCCTGAGATGGGGGCTCTATTTAGGAAGGAATGGTACCCTCAGAAATATATTGAGAATACTGGAAAAATTTGAAGTTCCATATCCCTGTGAACCCTCTGGTTGGGCAAGAGTGCCCACTACTTTCTCTGAATGCCTAGTACTACGCCCCTTCCCTGGATGGAAGATGTTACTGTAGCCTCTGCCTCTGTGAGGAAATAAGTACCCCACTCATGATGATCTACCCCCACTTCCCCTCCAGGCCATCAAAGTAATAAGTTGGGTTAATTGACAACATAATCTGGTTAAAGGTATACTGGGCCTATTAAAAGAGAAAAGAGACTGTACTTCAAAGGAACTGTAGGAACTAACCTATATATAGACAGGATCCTGGAGGGTATGCGTGGGGCTGGGTTCTGAGATGCTGGGTCCTGGGGGGAGCAGGGTATAAACTTATATCAGGAGTTTATTGATATGAGTTTACTCTCCGTAATACAGGTGTTAACACTCTGTTAAGGACCCTAAGAAACTATGTTTACGCATTATAGGATGTTCCTTAGAGAATGTCGTGACTAACACTAATGAAGTACAAAAGAAAGAAGAACCTTAGCAAACACTGCAAGATAAAATCAAGAGATTCCTAGAAGGGGGTGAATATCCTAAGTAAGTTCTGAACACTCAACAACTGACTATGATTTCTGAATGCTGGGAGTGGTCTGAGGACACAGTGTCTATCAAAGCAGTAGGCATTGTGCTGGAGAAAAAGCAACAGCATTACAGAGAATCTCAGTGTTGAGTTTTCTCTGCAAGTCAGGGCTGGGAGTAGATGATATTGTTACAGAACTGGAATACCATATAATAAAGGGATGGTGAGGTCCCAAAATATTAGTGGGCATATGTTGATGCTTAACTCTCAGAAGCAAGGGAGTCACAGCATAATTATTGTAAAGAGTGGCAAGATTAGAGTGGCAAAATTAAAATGGCAATTTCACATTTGGGACTATAGATTCAACACATTTTTCTGAGTGATGTGGAATTCTTCCAGCATTTAGTGAGTCTAAAAGCAAGAAAGGGCCTTGCAACAGATTTAAGCCATTTGAATTATACCCATTCAGAAACACTTACTGCAGTGCTATTGAGTCCTGGAGGGGAAAAAAAAAGCACCTGACTAGGGGACATCAGGTGAATATGTAGCCAGAATAGTCTGTCATGGCCTAGGTTCTGTCAAAGCCACCAAATCTGCTGCCCAACAGCAATCTATTTTAAGACACAAGTGATATGCACAAGATTGAAAATGAGAATGTTCAAAGTTTACCAACAAGCGGTACAAGCAGGGAGCCTAGAACCTATAGTCATTAACCATTGTTGCACCAGGAACTTTCCCTCAGCTCACACTTATGGTCAGATAAGAGAGAGGCTGTCCCTTCTTACCAATGGATTCAGAAGAAATCCGCCACCCTGAGATAAGAGATGGTTTGACTCAGTGATTGCAAACTATAAATGAAGGTCTGCTGCACTATAGTCCACCTAGGTGTGGCCCTGAAAGACAGTTATTAGAGACAACGTTCCCAGTGGTCAGATCTTTGTGTAATATTCTTTGTTTTCCTACATTTTGTTAAAAGAGAAGTGGCCAGAGCTAAGAAGATATACTTGCAGATTAATGAATTGCTTAGCTGGTTTACTAGAGGCCTGGAAGTAGAAAGATTGTGATGTTTAAGGATGAAGAGATCTGGAGGAAAGTCATGTGGCTGGAGGAGTTCACAAGCTGTAATGATCTTTGCATTGTACATTAAAGAAACAAGAACATGGAACGAGTCTACCAGCCAACCTTTCTTATAAGTCTTTAGTACTGGCAAATGACAGCAGTATTGGAGTAACCATGGTAGCAGGGATGTAGACTACACATAGTTATGGTTCAGGCCCCACTCATTGAGGCTGATTTAGTCATTGCTGCTGCAGAATACCCAACCTGCCTAAAACAGAGACCAATGCTTATCCCCCCAATATGGCATTTCCCTCTAAGAGACCAATCAGACAGTTGGACCCTGTCAACTTTGGTACACACGTACTCTTGGTATGTGTTTGGCTATTTTGTGCTCAACACTTTAGTCAGCACCACTAACTGACTGCTTATAAAGTATTGATTTTATCACAGAGAATCTCAAGTAACATAGCATCAGACTAAGAGATCCAATTTGTAGCAAAGAAAATGGGCCCGTGACAGTGAGGTCCACTTATCATATGAAACATGATGGCACCCAGAAGCTTCTGGGTTGCTAGAGCAAAGCATGGCCTCTGAGGGTGGAACTAAAATATCAATGTGGAGTTGATAATAAATCAATGGTTATAATATGATGTAATGTGCCCAATAGGTAGCAAACTTTGGCCTGGGAACCCAGTGGTATGAGTGGTAGTGGCTTTACTTACCATTTACACCTAGCTACCTGCTTAGGGAATTTAGACTTCCCATGCCAACTCTGTGGGTTTAGAAGTGCTTATTGTTAAAGATGAATTATTTCACCAGAGGACATAGCAATAGTTCCAATAACTAGGTTATGACTGCTGCTTGGTTAGTTCAGGCTGCTTGCATCAAGAAACAATAAGGAAAGAAATGGAGTTAATCTCTTATATAAAATAATTGACCACATTATCAACAGGAGGCTGGACTACTGTTCCAATTTAGGGACATGGAGGGAGATATGTGGCTCTTCAGGTGATCCTTTGGAACATCTGTTGGGATTCCTTAGTGAAAATGTGACAGTAAATGGACTATTATTATATTCGGCATGACCTGAAAAAGGCATAATACCCATGAATTTAGACCATCAGAAACGAGATTCTTGATCATCTGTCCACAGAAGTAGTAACCTAAGTTAAGAAAAATCTTGAATGAGTATTTGAGAGTTGATGAATACCAGTTGAGGCCTCTAGTCCAGTGCCAATGGTGGGGTGGATAGGTGGGAGTGCAGTTCATCCTGTTAACCTTGCACTTTTCTCAGGAAAGATCAAACAGAATATTGTGGAGCTGTTTGAATATTTTATTATTAAAAGAAACTTGATCTCTGTGCAGAAAGGGGTGGGCTGAGTAAAATCTTAGGTAAGTCATACATATCTATCCTTTAGGATTGAAGCATCTATTCCCCCAGCTGTTGAGTGTATTGAAGGCTGAAAGCTCAGACAAGTTGCTCTCCAGGAAATGCCACCTCCATCAAAGTCATAGACCCTCCGCAGGTGCACCTTAAATCCAATAATTGGTCCACATAGTGGTATAAAAAATGAGCCCTTTTCTCTGAAGGTAGGATACTCATAACTTTGAAAGGCTAGCCTAGCTCCAGACGTCTCCATAATATTGGCTGAGGCCTTTGTGAAATTACTTTCCAGTTTAATTCCTTCCTCTCTGTATAATTCTTCTTCCTTCACTATGTCACAGATGTCAATTCCAAGGCACTCCCATCCTACACTGAATAAACCCCCTACATGTTTTCCTAGGAAGCCCAATCTAAGAAAAATGTCTGTGAAAAATGTCTATGAATTCAAAGTCATTAGAGATGTTATGTCAGGATGTAGTGTGTTTTGTTTTCCTGGAAGCACATAAGCATAAACTTAGCTAACTCAAAGAAGTGTATTACAGATGGAGATTCTTATATTGGATGAGGGTTTGAGTCTAAAATATTAATTTGTAATTTGAATATTATTTAGAAGACATGTAGTTCAAACCATATCTAATATAAGAAACCTTATCTATAATACATCTCTTGCAGTTAACTAAGTTTATGCTCACTTCCAGTAAAAGAATATACATTACATCATGACATGTGCCTCTAATGACTTTGAATTCATAGACATTTTTCATATATGTATGTATATATATGACATAAAATAAATGCATCGATTTTTCTATGTGTGTTAAAGTAAGATGACATCTTCCTACAGACTGAGATTAGTCTCTGTTCCAACGTTAAGCTTAAATCTACTTAGGTAAGATACATAGTTGTGAATCTGGATTAAATAAATGACTATATAATTAAAGATCAAATAAATTCTGATTAAAAGTCGATTAATATGTTCGTGCCCCCAAAGTTAAAATTTTGGTAAATTATAAACACATGCTTTTGTAGGAAAGATTTTCACTAACATTTTTTAAAATTTATATATATGTATATATATTTTATGCCTCTCCTCATATTAGTGCTACTATCAGCACTTTTTCTTCCTAGGATTGTCAGGCCTCTATAAATATAGTTAACTGCTTGACTAAGAAAATAAATTAAACTTTGAAGATGGTCATTTAAACTTCAGTTTACTTGATAGGGGGAACTAATGAAAGGAAGTGAATCAGGACTTCACAGCCATGTGGCCTGTTTGCTGACTCAAACCTATTTAGCTTTCCATGTTCTTTCAAACTAAATGTTTTGTTTTTCCCCTATATTGTGATAGACTTGTGATTGAAAGAGCTGTAATATACAACTGCAGATACATTCTTTTAGCAATCATTTTTACCTTTCTAGTACTTAAAAATTATATAGTCTGCAAAAATTATATCT
>NW_017732034.1:823200-827690 GCF_001890085.2 Hipposideros armiger
TGCTGGAGTCCCAGATGTTCCTCTTAAAGGGCCTGTGCATGGGCTTGCTCACTGACAGACTCACTCACTCTGAGCTCCAGCACTGGGAGAGTAGCTTGAAAGGTGCCAGGGACATATAGGAAGGAAATGAATTGTCTGGCTGCAGGTTGAGGGCTGGAGGGGCAGCTTTTCCCTCAACAAAAATTCTGGCAAAAGTCATTGTTCTTTTGTTGAGTCTTCCCACCACTTAACCTGCACACACAGGTGGGTGCCATATTTGAGTCCCCATCAACCTGGCTAAAACCATTCTTCCTGCCCTGTCTTGAGACACAACCCCACCCACCATGGTGGCCCACCCAAGCTGCATCCAGTGGTTTTTCCATACTAATAGCCTGTCTTGGCTCATGCAGCAGACATTCTGAAAATTTCTCAAAGGTTCACAAACCTCAAAGAAGCAACATCTATCATTTGTATGCCTTGTACCTCTTGCTAAACAGTCTTAAGCCTGGCACTAATGGCAGCCAGCCTTGGTTCATGGCTTGGCCTCTCCCAGGAACCTCCAAGCCTAGCATAAGTGACAGCCATCTACAGATCACTTCGTAGCTCATACTGAGTGCCTCTGGGCAGGGCACAGGCAGCACCTGAACTTGGCCTGCAGCAGAGCCCCTCCCAAGAGACTCCAGAATTGACACACCTGATAGCCAGATTTAGACCACACCAGAGCAGAGCACCACCTAAACACCTCCATAAATGACACCCAAAGGACAGATTCAGCAGGCATAAGTGTCCAACTAAAGCAAATCCTGTTTCATAGGGTCAGCCATTGCACAACAGCTCCTCTACTATAGTCACAACCAGTCCTCACAACCAATCAGCCTGAGGTTTAGTCCCTCCCACTGACATGCCAACATCACTTAAGGCTCAGCTACAACAAGAGGACACATACAACAGACATAAAGGGCACACATGAAGCACTGGGCTCAGGTAACAAGGAAGACTGTGCCACTGGGCCCCACAACACAACTTGTATATAAGGCTGTTTAGCAAGACTGGGACACAGAGCGGCTCTACCTAATTAATAGAAACAATGACAAGGAAAACAGCCAAAATGAGGAGACAAAGAGACGTGTCCCAAATAAAATAAAAGAAACAAAGCTCCAGAAAAAAATTTAAATAGAATAGAAAGAAGCAATTTACCAGATGCAGAGCTCAAAACACTGGTTATAAGGATGCTCAATGATCTCATGAGAACTTCAACATAGAGATAGGAAACATAAAAAAGAACCAGTTAGGAATGAAGAATACAATAACTGAAATGAAGAATTCATTAGAGGGAATCAACAGTAGATTAAATGAAGAAAAGGATCAAATAAAAAATTTGGGAGGGAAGGTAGCAGAAAACACCCAATCACAACAGCACAAAGAATTAAAAAAAAAGAATATTTTACGATGTCTCTGGGACAACATCAAGTATACCAAGATTTGCATTATAGGGGTACCAGAAAGAGAAGAGAGACAGCAAGGATATGATCTCACTTATGTGTGGAATCTAAAAAACAGAATAAATGAAGAAACAAAACAGAAATAGACTCAGAGATCTAGGAAAAAAACTAAACAAAAAAACTGATTGTTTGTAGAAGGGAGGGGTTTGGGGGTACAGGAGAAGGTGAAGGAATTAGAAAGTATGAATTAGTAGTCACAATATAGTCACAGGAATATGCAATACAGTATGGGTAACATAATCAATAATGTTGTAAAGATTATGTGGGGTGCCAGATGGAGACTGGACTTATCATGAAGGTCATTTCATGGACTGTGCAGATGTCTGACCACTGCACTATACACCTGAACCGGAAATTGAATAATATTGAATGNTCTTTTTTTCTTTTAAGCTTTTAATTTTGCTTTCCTTACTTTTAAAAGCACTTTGTCCCAAATTAAATATACCACATACATGCATTATAAAGTTAAAATTTCTGAAAGGAAGTAAAATGCATGTTCTTCTATGATAACCCTTTTCTTCCTCACATTTAAGAATGCCTTTTTAATGAGAGGGCACATCATGCCAATATGTTTTTTAAATATCCTGTCTTTTATGAAAATCTATTTAATGAAGATGACTAAAGGATGTAAGGAGAAATACAATAGTGAATATGTTATTTATTAAATATTCACACATTTCCATAACTTTTTTTTGAAGAATATATTTTATTAACATGACAAAAGTAAAACTAGAAAACATTGTTTTTTTGCTATGAACGCTTATCTTTCCATTATGGTTACACAAGTGAAGGAATATAATTAAACTGCAGTGTCTTTTGAGGTCCTGATGTGTGGAACATATTGGAGAAGAAAGTATGGCTGCTGCTTCACTTGCGTCCTTTAGAAGGAGGAAATATCTTCACTTGCTTCTGACTAAAATAGCTCATGTCCTTAGTGTATTCCCTTTTTTACAAAATAGAATTGTTACTTTGCATTGATATACTTTATCAGATGGTTTGAAAATATGATCCTAAGATTCCCTCTACAAAAGTTTAAAAGAATTAGTAAGTCACCATCACATAATGTCTCCTGTGTTAGAGGCACTACTATACCTTATTTCAATTTCTCCTTCTGGACATACAGAAGACTCACTTCCTACCTAATTATACTTAAGTGGAATGGTGTACTGCCTCTGGTTAATAATAAGTGAGCTGAAGTGATATATTTTACATTTTGGCTGAGCCAGAGAAAAGTATTTTCATTGTTTTCTAGTCTATTTTTTCCCCTCTTTTTGATGATGAGAAAGTCATCATGTTTCAAAGGGTGGATCTCAAAATGGTTAAGCCTCCATCATATTGAAACCCTGAGTGACCATATGACATAGCCACCTACACAAGCATGGAGTGAATACATATGTTGAAAGGGTACAACATTTATCATATTATACTACTAAGTTTCAGGGGTTAATTGTTGCTTTACCTTAAACCTTACCTAACCTGACCAGCTATATACCTGCATGAAGAGATATTGATATACAAAATTAATATTTGATGAAGACTAAGATGGCAACAGCAAGCAATCAGTGTAGTGAAATATTATTTCAGAAATCTTAAGAGACTTGTTTTTGTTTCCTAGTTTTGTTTCCCTTTTGTGCTTTCATTTTCATTTAAACAGACTTTATATTTGGGCTCCTTCCTTTTGCAGAGAGATGTGGCAAGATGGTATATTGACACGTGCTCCTCTTTTGAGCTTAGTTTGTAGAGCCCATTATCTCTTACAGTATTAGAAAAAAAAAGATTTGAGAAATGTAGGGCTTTCTTTTGTACACTAAATGAAGGGAGGCAAAGTGGAAATGATAGGCACTGGTATGTTCTAGAAGAGGGTCTCTGCTCCTTATTCTCAGGCAGAGCTATAGGATGCTGCACAAAAACAAAAACAAAAATTGTAGACTAAGAATAGGTAAGTGGGGCCTATGAAGACTTCTCTGCCACAGAGAGCAAAGTGAGCCACAAGTCCCCATGGCTTATAGCTTTGAATGGCTTGTAATAGAAGTAAGATCCAATACACATGGAAAGGACTAGAGGATAGAATAATGTCTTATGATGAACTGTCTAGATTACTGTGAGCAAATGTCATACATAATATTGACTAACCCTGGGGTCACGTGTGTGGATTAATGACTAAAACCAGATAAAAACACTGATCAGATTAGAAGAGAGAGTGGTCCATTTCCATAACTGGTCCTCCCAATATTTTTGTAGCTCAAATAGATATAGAAATTGTGAAAAGAGGAAAATCCACAAATTGGCACAATGAATTTAAATGTTTCCTACCCTGAAGGACTATGGGTTCAAAATAGAAATTATAGTTAAAACACTTTAACATACACTCATTGAATGCTGCAATTGTGGACTAAGTTTTCATCCTTGTTATAATAAAAAAGAGAGAAAGTGAAAATAACATTACAATCTAAGCTTATAAATCACTGTATGATTTATCTATAAGTTATTTATAGCTAAATATTTAAAGGTTCCCAACATCCAAAGTTAAAGGTATCTAGTTAAAGATATTCAATTTTGTGGACTGTCCAAAGAAATATTCCCTATTCCTATATACTATTTTATAACTCAAAAGGCATAAATCTCAAGATAAATAAAAAACCTATCTCAGTCTAACCAAAGGTCAAAAAAATAGTGAAAGCTAAGTAGTAAACATTTTAGGGTTTATGGTCCTTATGGTATATTTGCAACTACTTTATTCTATTACAGCATGAAATCAGCCATAGATAATTCCAAATTGAATGAGAATGGTGGTGTTACAATAAAACTTTATCTATAGAAACAGTCATTGGTCTGGATGTGGCCGATGGGCCATAGTTTTCCCACCCCTGGTCTTGACTACTGTTAAATTCTATTCAGTTAGAATTATGCTCCAAGCATAGATGTGGTTATTTTTTTAACTATAGGATAATTTCTTTTTATTCAAAAATTATTTTAATATATCTTCCTTTCATGTATTTATTCATAAAA
>NW_017732034.1:835090-837625 GCF_001890085.2 Hipposideros armiger
CATGGATGACTTTAGAAGGTATTATGCTGAGTGAAATAAGTAAGAAAGAGAAAGACAAATGCCATATGATTTCACTTATATGTGGAATCTACAAAAACATAATAAACAAACAGAACAGAAACAAACTCATAGATACAAAGAATAGTTTGATGGTTGCCAAATGAGAGGGGGCTGGTGGGATGGGTGAAGGGGGGAGGGAATTAAGAGGTACAAATTTGCAGTTGCAAAATAGTCATGGGTATATAAAGTATAGCATAGGTAACATCGTCAATAATATTGTAATAACTATATAGGGTGTCAGATGGGTACTATTTTTATTTAGTGATCCCTTCCTAAGTTATATAAATGTCTAATCACTATGCTATACAGCTAAAACTAATATAATATCGTATGTCAACTGTAATTGAAAAATAAAAATGCATTTTAAAAATAATAAAATAATTTCAGCCCTTGGTTTAGTGATATGCTACTCAGGTGGGATTGTGTGTGTGGTTAAAGTATCACTGGGATAAATGAGAAACAAGCTGTGCTGTGTGCTGATATGGGTTCATATGCACATTAACTGTGTTTTTCAGATAACTTGAGATCAACATTTTGTACAAAATTAGTAAAGTATACAATATCACAATAGAATAGTATTTCAGGCAAAGGAAACATGAAACTTCCCCCTATATCTGTAGCACAAGAAGCTACACAATTAGGTAATTCAGAGGACAAAAAGAATTTCATACTTGTAGATAAGAAAGACTGCTAAAGATTACTTCACAATCTAAGTTATAAAGAGAATAAGGAAACAAAATCCATGAAAGACAATTGTTAGATAAAACAAATATGAGATTTAACACCAAAGAAACAGATACTATAATAACATGAGAGATACCTTCAAATATGTGTATTAATGTGTTCAAAAAGATAAATTTAAAAATAGTATTGATAAAGCAAGAGTAATGCACTTTGAAAAAGCACATGGATTTGTAAAGGAACAAAATAGTAAGTCTTATAAAAAATTCTAACAACTGAAATCATTATTAAACTTTGGGTATATTGTGCACAGAGTTGAAAAGAAGAAGCTATCCAACGGTGACACAAGAGCTAACATGTCACCATCAAGTTACTTAAATGTGTTTTTTAGATTCCANGATAAAATAATTTTATAGTTAAGAAACTGGAATGAATGATGAGTGCATGCATTTTAAAGGGAATTGGTGATTCACAAGCAACTTCTATAAATTGACAGTTAGAGAAAAAGTAACAGAAAATAAAAGTATGTTGCACTGAGGTGCCTTTTGAGATATAGTAAAACTAATGGCATTTCTTTCTTTTTCTTTTTCTTTTATCATTTTAACCCTTCATATGTGTGTTTTTACATTATTGCTAGCAGGGATATTTAGTGTCCCTGAAATGCTGAACCTGGCCCAAACTTCATTACATTTCACAAGTAAGAATCTACTGTGAAAAATATATTTCTTTTACAGTTAACAGCATTCCTAATGAGCTGTTAATGAGCTGTCAATTTCTAATATATACTAAAGAGCTAGAGTAGTCACTGAGGAATTCTAGAAGCAGAAATATGTTACATCCCAAAAAAACTATGATCAAATGAATTATTCCAAGATTTATAATTACTCTTAAGTTATACTGACTTTTTGTGTCATTTTTAAATTACTAGATTTTGAAGATACATTTATTACCTTAAGTATTTTTTATTACACAATGTGACTATTTCTCATGAGTTATTATTTAAATAAGCAGAGTGATCAAGGCAATAGTCAGTTTGAGGGAACAGCTCATTCTTGAAGTGGACCTATTCATCCCATTTACTGCCTCCCCCCAGAGGTACCAAAATTGTGCTTGATGGAAATATTCTTTCAATACATAAAGTTAGAACTGTAGAGCAAGAAGCAGGGGAGAAACTAGAATTTTTCATTGAGAGCATTCTCCAGTGGCAGTGAGTCCTGTTGCATTTCCACAACAGGTCTGCATGTATAGATAGATTTCCCTGAACCATGAATCAACAAGACAGAAGATTAAGCTGTTTTTCTAGTATCTGTTTCAAGAAGTCCCCTTCTGGGAAAGAGAGGACTCAAAACATCTCTCATCCTCAGTCCAAACACAAAGCTAAAGTCTGAAGAAATAAAAAAATAGGATATTTTAAATGTATACTTCAGCTCTACAACAACAAAAGGAATTCCCACATGCTACAAGTGAAGAAGAAAAATACACCATTATAGAGCAAAAAACGAAGCCACAAAGCTTTGGGGAATATTAAAATGGGCTACTTCTGCTGGGCAGGACTTTGTCTAATAAATAAATTAGTATACTATGTGAAAAATCTCTACAGTTGGGAGCTAAAACTTCAGGGAAGAGCAGATCAAGATCATTTCATATAAGAGCATCTAAAAGAATGTCAGCCCATCTCAGCTATGGAGATCCCACCCAAAAAGTGAGAGATCCCAGCACCACATCAGGCTCCCCAGCCAAGGGTTCCAGTGCCAGGAAGAGAAGTCCTCATAACTTCTGGCTGGGAAAATCAGT
>NW_017732034.1:842775-845776 GCF_001890085.2 Hipposideros armiger
TTCTAGCCTCCTGAAACCAGAAGATTATCACAGCCTAGTAATGATAATGATCAAATATTTCCTCTTTGATAACAGATACACATACACAAACATCTTAACACACACACACACACACACATACACACACACACACACACACAAACACACCACCAATAGAAATCTATACGGCTTAGGATTTATTGTAAAATCCAAAGGAGAAAGTAATGTCATCTGTTGTACTCAGTGAAAATAAAACAAAACAAACTCTATCATACCCAGTGGAAATAGATCAAGATAAAGAGTCCTGTAAGGAATTCTTATTTATCAACGTTCCCTATTAGAAACTCATATAGGACCTCTCCATGCCAGTCCATATGTATAGAGAGCCTAGGAAGTATATTTTTCAAATCTTAAACTTTATAGAAACATAATATGATTTCTTGAAGATGACTGAAAACATCCTGAAATAAAATTGTGTATTTTATTTTATTATATAAGCATATGCGGTTAGAAGTCTCTAGAAGTTGACAAGTCAAGGTTAAACTGTAGTATTCCCTACTGAATAAAAAATTCACAGTGTCGAAAATGTTTGGACACATTCAAAAACAAGATCAATCTAGTATAATTTCTATACATAAGCCAAATAAAACAGCACTGTTCTACCACAAAAATAATCTTATATGCTCCTTTCCCTTGGCATACTGAGTGACCCCTTATATTTACAAAAGACTCATCCAGTATTTTATTCCTTTCATTTTCTAGATAAAAATGATTAAGGTCAATCAGCAAATTGCCCCTGCTTCCTGAGAGCACCCAATCCAGAGCCCACCCTCCCTCCTTTAAACCCTCTCTCGAACCCTCCTTTAAATCACCCAGGACAATATCAAACACTGATGCAAGTCTTTCATAGGTGCCTCTTACTGAGAAACTCCAGAGTTCCCCACAGAGCACCATGTTCTCAATGAAGCAATTAATAAATCCGATTCTTTTACATTATCAGTACGCCCTAGGTGCTTTTGTTCATTGGGATTAATCAATTACTGTATGCACATTAAACAACAATGGCTATCAAATATGTTCTGATAGAACTATCCAGGTTTATCTTAAAATAACAATCCAATGATAAATTCTAGCCACTTCACTGGTAGCAAAACCAATGGCCCATTACAATCACCTGGAAATTTTAATTTTGTGTTGAGTGAGGCATGATTATGGTCACTTTAAAACAAAATTTCACGTAATGCTAATTAATATATGGGAAAGACTCAGTAAGTAGTTTTAAGAGAATGATTCTAGTTTAGTTTACATCATTACCCTTCCAAGGTTCACATTCCAGTTCTGTGCATGTCATGGCACCTTGCACTGGGATTGAAGGTTCTTGCTGTTAGGCTCCTTCTCTAAAGGCAGCAAGTTCTTTGCTTGTGCAATTGCTGAAAATATTTTAAAGGAGTCTCTTCATCCTGTGTCTCTGTCAGATGGTTTCTGTAGAAGGTTTGGCTTCCACTCATTATTTTCTTTAATATTCTGAAAGCCAACTTTAATAGAATTACAAAACTGTCTCTTCAACGTGATCAATTTGTTTTCCATTGTTGGCTGCATTATTTCTGATCTCCTCAGCATTTCCTGCCCCTCCCAGGAATAGGAGGAACAATCTCACCCTGATTTGTGTGAAGAGTAATTTCTTGAAAATATGTCTCTTCCTGTTTGGGCCCATTTAACTCTCCTATGTTCAGCCATTAAACATCTCCCAGTCCCAGCAACTGTAAGGCCTTCCTGCTTAATGAGCTGGTGCCTGATGAATTTTACTCTGTGGATGCTCTTCAGCTCTCCATTATGAGGTGTATTGCAGCAGCTTCTGAATTTGGCTTTCATGAACCAGGATAATCTCAGGGGGCAAAAAAAATAGAAGGAACTGACAACTNCTGCCCAGGTGCTTAGAGGCACCAGCAATTTTAGATCAACTTAAAGGTACCTGCATATCTAGTTGCCTGAAGAAGCCCGATTTATGCTGTTTTCCTGGTTTAGTGTTTGCACAAATGTTAATTTTTTAAAAAATAAATAATTGTCAAAAAGTGTTGCATTAAAATAAGCCATGGCAGTTTGGTTAAACCTCTGCTTTTACTGATTCATGCTCTAAAAGGGCATAATGATTTCAAATACTGAGAAGTTTAGGCAGATTCTCCTAAGAGTTCAGTAGAGTTAAAATGAAAATGACATGTTCATGTTTCTAAGATCTTTGTTGGAAGCGCAGAAGGACATTTAGGAATTATCTTGTTCAGTGCTAAATGTATCCATAACTAGGAACAGCAGAGCTAAGATAGCTGTGAATTAAATGAATGTTTGAACCTATGAGTTGCTAAATTATGAATTACATAAGCAGAATTCACAGCATTGCCAGGACACTTATGCAAAATCTGGGGGCACTGAGTAGAAAACACTGGGCCTGTGATAGTAGAAAGGGTCCTCATATATGAAATGGAAATATGTAAGGTGAACGAGAGGGACCCAGCTGGACTGTCTCCCTGACAGCTGGACAAGTTACTCCTCTTTTTTATGTCAAGTCTGTTAATGCTTTTCCTGAACATCTCACCTGAGAAAGTTATGCAGTTCAACTTAGACAGTTCAGCTCAAGCCTCAGCCATGACTGACCTTATTTTCTCAAATTTGTAGTCAGATTCCAGTGCATTTGAAATTGTATGTTTTTGCCTCAGGTATGTTTACATCAACTCTCCCTCTCTGCTACAATTTAGGCCTCAGAGTTCTTGATCATCTGGCCTTACCACAGGATATGATTCCGACCCTTTGGTGTGACAAGCTTTTGCTATTTCCCAAAGTACAAGGAGTAACAGAGAGTCTAGATGCCTGAGACACATGTGTGCCAAAGTGTGGGGCAAAAACCCCACACAAAGAAAATGGTTTCTTACCTCAGTGAAATGTCTGAGGGCCCAGTTGTTTATTGAGGTAACTCCTACACAATGTAAGGAAAAAAATACTACACTTTGCATAGTCCCAACTTTATATG
>NW_017732034.1:849897-850980 GCF_001890085.2 Hipposideros armiger
ACTCCTTTGTGGAAAATTATCTGCCTATACGTGGGTTTATTTCTGGGTTTTCAATTCTGTTCCATTGGTCTGTGTGTCTATTTATCTGCCAAAACCATACAGTTTTGATTATTTTTGCCCTGTAGTACAAGCTGAAGTCGGGGAGTGTGACACCTCCAGCATTGTAAAATTTTCTTAGGGTTGCTTTGGCTATTAGGAGACTTGTGATTCCATACAAATCTTATGATGGTTTGCTCTATTTCTTTTAAAATGGCATTGGGGTTTTGATGGGGATTGCATTAAATTTGTATACTGCTTTGCATAATATGTCCATTTTAACTATGTTGAATTTTCCAATCTATAAACATGGAATATATTCTCATCTCTTTGTGTCTTCTTCAATTTCTTTTAAGAATGTCTTATAGTTTTCGGTGTATAGGTCCTTCATATCCTTTGTTAAGTTCATTCCTAGATATTTTAGTCTATATTTTGCAGTTGCAAAGGTATTGTTTTTTTAAGTTTCTTTTTCTGAAATTTCATTTTTATCATGTAGGAACACAATGTATTTGTGTACATAGATTTTGTAGCCAGCAACTTTACTGTATTCATTTAAGATAATTTTTAAATAATGATTTTATGTTTTTAAAATAGTTTTATTGAATGAAGTGTGTTATAGTATACTGTGAAAAATGGGGAAAAAATTGGTCAATAACATTTTAAAAGCTTTATGTGTATCTTTACTGTTCCTTTACACTTTAACAGTGTAATTGGAAATGATGTATGTGATCACCAAACAGTCTTAGGATTTGAAATTTTCTGGGCAATCAGAAAGCCTGGCTTGTACTGTGTTCGTGAGGCCGGGTTTACTTCCACCTCATTCTTACTCCATCAGGTTACCAGCCCCAAACAGCAGTGCATGAACAGAGGCCTGGAATCCAACTTCTTTTCATCTGTGTTTAGAGGGATCATCTTGCTTCATTCTCATCCTTTGTTAGATTTTGGCAATATTAGAATCTCACTAACTTGTTAACTTCTCGATACTTCTTAAAAGATGTATTTTAAATTATGTCAAGGCATCTTTTTATTTTATTTTTTAAACTTTTC
>NW_017732034.1:857445-861314 GCF_001890085.2 Hipposideros armiger
GAAATTTTTTCCCTGTGTGCATTCAATAATTAATAGATTAAGCTATTGAAATTTCAGAGGTTTTTATATAGAATTGAAGTAAGTTCCTGACTCCCTCCCAGATTCTTCTGTGGTCAGTAGAATCTCCCTTGCTAATATATCTAGATATTGGCTGATACCTGCCAAGAGAGTAGTTAAACTCTTGCAGCAGCTTCTCAGTGGGGCTATGATTTTTAAGTTACTGTGTAATGGAGTGTGTTACCATTTACCATATGATGAGATAGCCTGTCTGTCAGCCAGGGAGCTATTTAAAGTTATATATAGGTCAAATGAGCCAAAAAGAGCAAAGGAAGATCAAGAATATTGAATATCTCAAAAACAAAATGATCAAAATATTTTCAGTACCAGGTGGTTTCTTCCAATGTGTGTCTTTAATCTATTAATGAACATGATGGTGAATCATTTAACCCATTAATGTCTTTCAAGGGCATGTGTTTTTCCCTCTTGAATCAACCATATGGTGTACAGACCCTATTTCTACAAATGATTTTATATGTTACTATTTCTACTTAACTAATGAAAGGTGTTTTAACATTTCCAATTTCCACTTCTGGGATCAAATTATGTTTTCATCTCATTAAGAATCGCTAAATGCTTTTTTCTGAGTTATTTTTAGTAGTTAAACTACCATTCATTTGCCATTCACTGTTTAAAGATGCTAAATAAATTATATTAAACAATGAAAAAAAAACATATTTCATCTGTCTTTCAAAGGTACTTTTACTATTAGGGGCTCTGGTCTAGCTTGCAAAACATGGTAATATTTGATATGTGTTTGAAAAACTTAAAACAGGAAACACATTTTTAAAATTTCTATAGTTAAATAGTCTGAAAATCAGATACAGGAAATTACATTTTAATTTATTTAAATGACTCTAACTCCAGATGAGATGAACACTGGTATTTAAGATATTATAAATATGTCTCTAATTAGAGATTTTCTATTTACCTTGCTGTAATTTACCAAAGTAAATATTATTCAATGTCCTTTTCATATTTGGTTATATAGCTTATTTTATTGTTAATCGCTCTATTAAATTATGTATAACAGTGAGTGTTTTACCACCAACCAGTGAATATTTAAAATTAAAAAATATATATGAGAAGAGTCTACATAAGAAAGACAAAGGATCTTTAGCAAATCTCAGCCAAGATCTGTTGTTTTAAAGAATGACCCTTTTCTAGTAAAGAGTGACAAATTTGCATTAGGGGTATGCCAGTCTTGTATCCAGCATGCTGAAAGCCAGTTTTGAACCAGCTGTTTACTCTTTTAGTTTTGATTTTTTGCATCTTTATTTATAACTAAAATGCCTTCAAATTATTAATATACAAGTAATACAACCTACAAAAGTTGTGTACCTGTCTTTCACAACTCAAGTCCTTACCATATCTACAAAGACAACATTCCTAGTGACTCCTAACTCTGTCACATATTCTGTGTAATCACATCCTGTATAAGCATTAGTCACTAGGGGAAAAGGGTCCTAATTTCATTTCTTCTGCCTTAGCTTAGTAAAATCTCTGTCTATAGAATCAAAAGCTGAACAAATATGTAAAAAGTCAACAATGTTTTGTGGTTTTAATTAATTTCTCCATAACAGTAATGGGCATAAGTATTCTTATGGCCTTTTATACACTGTTTCTGAAAGTGCCAATTAATACAGTCAAGTTTGGAAGACAATTTGGCATGGACTCTATGACCAGCTCTTTCAGTTTTCTAACACACAAGAGAGAAAAGTCCATTTATGCATATAATAAAACCCATGAAAATAAACTTATTTGAATATTTATAAAGACACTAAATTGGAAACAACTTATATATTAATCTACTAGTAAAGAATCTAAACTATGATAGCTTTATAATATTGGATACTATGCAGCTTTTAAAATCATAGTGATATTGGTAGTTGAGAAAGCTCANCCTGTCTTTCACAACTCAAGTCCTTACCATATCTACAAAGACAACATTCCTAGTGACTCCTAACTCTGTCACATATTCTGTGTAATCACATCCTGTATAAGCATTAGTCACTAGGGGAAAAGGGTCCTAATTTCATTTCTTCTGCCTTAGCTTAGTAAAATCTCTGTCTATAGAATCAAAAGCTGAACAAATATGTAAAAAGTCAACAATGTTTTGTGGTTTTAATTAATTTCTCCATAACAGTAATGGGCATAAGTATTCTTATGGCCTTTTATACACTGTTTCTGAAAGTGCCAATTAATACAGTCAAGTTTGGAAGACAATTTGGCATGGACTCTATGACCAGCTCTTTCAGTTTTCTAACACACAAGAGAGAAAAGTCCATTTATGCATATAATAAAACCCATGAAAATAAACTTATTTGAATATTTATAAAGACACTAAATTGGAAACAACTTATATATTAATCTACTAGTAAAGAATCTAAACTATGATAGCTTTATAATATTGGATACTATGCAGCTTTTAAAATCATAGTGATATTGGTAGTTGAGAAAGCTCAAAATTGTAAAGTAATATGATTGTCAGGCATTGTAATGAGACAGAATTATATGATTTTGTTTAGAAAACTAAGAGAGCCAGGCCTTCTGGAAAGGACTTAGTGCGTGGCCATTTAATCACTGTGACGTGGAAGAAGTTATGTAATCTCTGTGTTTTAGTTTTCTCAAATGAAAATTGGGATTAATAGTCTTTACTTCATATGTATATTGTCATAATTAGTGTGTCCATGTAAATATATACATGATTATATATATATATATATATATTTATAATATCACATATGTAATAACTACATATAATATATATTAGATATGTAAAAATTATATATATACAAAATCTTATGTAGATATATATAGATAGATATAGAGATACAGATAGAGATAGAGAAAAATAGATATGTATGTATACCATAACACTATACTATAATTTAGTTAACAAACCACAAAAATGTGCAGACAGATATCAAAATAATAACAGTACCTTGTATATTTGGAGAAGAAAATAAGGGAACATTATTTTTTTATGTTTTCATTCTTAAATATAAATGTTTTCATGTACTAGACATTTAATATAAAAGAAAAATAATTAAATCAACCAAGGCTAATAGCAATATTTATTTTAACTTCTACTTTTTCTGATATGCAACATTTTATGCTGCTATTTCTTCACTTTTTGAAATTAAAGCATTATAGTGTATGATAGTAATTTTAACTAAAATAGGAAAGCAAATAATATAAACCAATTGGTATGCATAAAGTCAGGAAATCTTCTAAAGGGGACTGAGTTGGAACATTCACACTAAGATGGGTATGTAGATGATGTTGGGTGGTGGATTTTGGGAAGTTAGGACAAATTAAGCCAAGGCATAGGGAGAACAAGCAGAAAAAAGTTTTGAGATTTGTCAGCTGACCTCTCTAAACCTCTGTTTTCCCATTGAAAAACAAGTATAAAACTTTTTATCTTGAAAGAATTGTGTAGAATTAAAATCATTAGCATACCAGAAAGGGATTTGTAAACTATAAATCCCCAAATATATGTTAGTTATTATTTTCTTGTTATATATATATACATACACACACACACACACACACACACACACACACACACATACACAGACACAGAGATCTCAACCTCACTAGAATAAAAGGATTCCTTTGACAAGAAATAGAAAATTGTGTTGATATATTGGCTACACCAGATTATAGAGACATTTGGAAAACACATAGAAATTTTGGACTTGAAGGATTGTTTTAAAAGCTGTGCTTCAGAAAATAATTAATTTTACAATAATATTTATAAATTATGTCTCTTTTAATAAGCTAACATTTTGAAGCACATATTATATCAT
>NW_017732034.1:862184-882406 GCF_001890085.2 Hipposideros armiger
CTATTAAAAATTTATACACAGCAATAGGCAACTAAACACAATGATATAATGGAGGAAAGGGAACCCTGAGAAATACAGGAACAGAAAGGTAAAATGAAAATGAATAAAGGACAACAGGGATTCAAATATCTGAGTCAAATAAGATGAAATACTAAAATGAAAAAAAAATTTCAAATGAAAAAGCACTGAACAGTAGAAAGACTTCATTTTAATTGAGAAATGTGTCTATGTTTTTAGTAATACTGGAACTAATCCTTAATTATATTATCCTAGGACATGGTCAGCAGGAGCATCTATTTGAAATAGGGAAAAATTTTTTTCTGATAGAAAGTTATTGAGGTTTGATAGAAACCTGGTTTGGCCATATAGGAATCACACAAATGATTCCATTATTATGGGGGAAAAAAAGACAGAAAATACTAGGTGTTCAGAGCAGAAAAGGATTGTACAGAGAATTAGACATTTATACAACTTAGAAAGGGCTGAGAAAGACCAAAGGTTAGGAAAATCATTTCTAACTTCAAGGGAAGCCAGAAGTGAAGAAATGGAAAAGGAGCTGTTGATAATGACCTCAGTTGCCAACAGCACTTAAGTAGGTTATTCTCACAGCAGATGATCCGTTGGCAATACCCCATGTTAGCTGTTGATCCCCATACAATCACTGACACTTGCATGAGTACTTCCCATTAGCTGAACTCCAGCAGGAGAACATTGTGGGAAATACAGCTCAGGAACTGGAAGAGTAAATAAAGAAGAGAGCAGATATGATGTTAAACTAATCATAGGCAATCCAGCGTAGCTGGTGTTAAAGGTGCAAAGCTTAGAAGCAAATATTCTTCTTGGTTGTAATTCAAAACAAGCTAATGTAAACATGGGTCAGAATAGAGACAATGGAAACTGCAAAGATTAATAAATCACAATACATACAGCTAACATTTGACATATAACTAGCATTTTTGAGTGCTCACAATGTGCTAAGAACTATATATATATATATGCATAGATATGGCCTCTATTTAACAAATAATTATCTAGCACTTCCTGTGTGTCAGGCACAGTTCTAAAAAGCTTTACAAATATTTGCTTATTTAAATCCTTGTATCAGCTCTGTGAGATAAATAATCTCACTATCTACCTTTTGTAGGAGAAGCATTGAATCACGGATATCACACAGCTAGCTACTTGATAGAGTTCTCATTGCTAGTGCCGAGCAGAGCTAGGATTTAGATCTAGGCAATTTGGCCCCAAAGTCCATGCTCTGAAACACTACAGTATGGCACCTCTTCTAGACTCAGTAGATTACCCTCTACATGAGAAAAGCATTCATTTTGATTTGTTAAATGAGAAGATGGAGGCCCAGAGTGTTAAATAGTTTACCCAATGTGCTACAAATACTAAAATATCTAAGTATTTTGACTTAATCCTGCAATTACAGAGTATGGTGACCAATTATCCTTAGAAAACAAAGTAAAGTGATAATTTGAAGATAATTTTTAAATTACCTCACCTGGGATAAAGAACAGTAGTGTCACCAAAAGAAATAGTGTATTAATAGTAAAGCAGAGGATCATTTTGAAAAATGATATTCAATTGGAATGGATTGAATCTGAGCAGTGATAGAACTTTGAAATGGAAATGTTTCCTATCCAGTTAGATATCAGTCATGTATCGAAGAAAAGAAGTACTGATGGAATATCCAGTCTTACACTGTATAACAGTGTTTGGGTCAATGACAGACCACATATATGTGGTCCTATAAGATTATGAGGTAGCTAAAAAAGTCCTATTGCCTAGTGATACCATAGCTGTTCTACTGTCATAGCCCAATACATTACACAAACACTTACCACTGTGTTACAATTGTCTATAGTATTCAGTATAGCAGGATGCTGTGAGGTCAGGTATGTATGTTTCTGAACTTGGTGTAACGATGTTGTTAACCATTTTTTGATATCAGAGTGATTATTCATTATAAATTTGTACCAACTGGACAGTTAGCCAGGTTTACTATTTAGAAGTGCTGAAAAGGCAGCATGAAAAAGTTTGATGACCTGAACTTTTCACCAATTCATGGCTCTTGCATCACAACAATAAAATTACCTAACAACGCTGTTTCTCAGAACATATTCCCATCATTGAGTGCTACTTGACTGTACCTGGGGACTCACCCAAGGCAGTATATTGAACTAAGATTAGCAGAATTAGCACTGCTCTTGTGTTGATATTGGACTTTTTGAACTATACATAAGGTATAAGGAAGGCATTCTTAGTAGCAATTCTAGAAATAGTGGGTACTGGGGTGTATAAGAGGCAGGAGTGGTTGCCTACAAAGAAATAGAATGGAACAGTAGCTAAATTCACCAACTACTTGCATGACCTATTTAATCTCCACTATCATAATCTATATAGGTCACATCAGATAAAATTAAACCTGAAAAACCAGAGGCCAGTTGATATCACCCTGCCTCACATCCCTGTAATCCTGAATCAGAACCTTTACATCTTCTCAACTTTGTACATTTAAAAAAAATTTTTTTTGTATGCCTTCTGACTACCTTAGTCTAAACCACTATCATTTCTTATCTATGAGTAAAAACTGAAAGGGCTTCTTTATTTCCTTTTACTTTTGCCCCTCTCCAATCCATTTTTTTAATACCGCATGCAGATTGATATTTTTAAATGCAAGTGAATCCTGACACTTTCCAGCATGATGCCTTTGATTTTCATCCCATTGCCTATAACAAAAGTCAGGAAACTTTTTTCTGTAAGTGACCAAGGCCATAAATACTTTACACTTTGCAGCTTATATAGACTAGTCTCTGTCCTAACTTCTCAATCCTGATGCTGTGGCACAAAATAAATCATAGGCAACAAATAAACCAACGGCTTTGGCTGGGTGTCAATGAAACTTTATTTACAAATACGGATGGCAAGTTGATTGAGTTCACATGGTTGTAGTTTCCCTATTCTTTGTGTCGAGGATAAAGCTTAAAATCTTGATTATAGCTTTTAAATTTCTGTTTTTCTAGTCACTATGTCATATCTTATTTCCTCAATCTGGAGCACTAGCCCTGAAACTTAAAAGAGAAGTCAGAGAAGGCCACACTGACCCCTGATTAGATAATATGTGCCCATGGCATTCTGTTATACATATTTCAAAAATAACAGTGTAGTGGTTCAGTGAATGGAGACATACTTCTTGGTTCACATTCTGGCTCCATCACATTCTAGATGTGTGATTTTAATCATGTTACTTCTTTTTGTTCTGCTTACTTATAAAATGGGAAGGATAACAGTACCTTAAAAGATGTTATAAGAATTAAAAGAGTTTGTATTTCTATTTAGAACAGGGTCTGGCACACAGTAAATGTTAAACTGCAATTTATTTTCATTAGTTTTCCCATTTCCCACTAACCCATAAACACTACCAGTGAAAAGTATGTTCCCTGTTTGCAATTCTACCTCTCGGATATGTCCCACAGGATATACACTATACACAGTGAATTAACAAATGGATTATATCAATTATTCACCCATTATCAAATACACTTAATTCCTTAATTTTCTCAGTCAAATTATTTATTTGATTTTGTCTGCTATACATGCTGGAGTCTAGAATATAAACGCTATGAAAGAAAAGACTGTTCAGAATTGTATATAACCAAACAGTAGTCTCTTAATACATATTTATGGATGAGTGTATACCTACCCATAATTCTCGAGATACAGTCCATGGCTCCAAGGCCCATTGTGAGGTAGCCATTGGATTTCGCTGGCACCTAATCTCTCAACATTTGTTTTTGCATGTTCCAACCACAATGAAGTACTTGCAGTTCACACCTGTTCCCTCTGCCTCTATGCTGTGTATGTGCTCTTTGACAATCCTGGAACACTCCTCACCCCTCATAAACACACACACACACAACCAAGACAATCCTTTCTATAATACTATGAGTAAATGCTTATTCATCTTCCTGGTGTAAATACTTATTTCTTTTTTTCACAGTCACAGTTATTTCCTGGCTTTCTGCATCTGAGTAAGATACCCCTTACTTATATTCCCGTAACAAGCACCCTGTGCTTAGTGCACCTGATTGTCTTCCCTGAGCTTGTCTATGCCAGGGACCATATTTTGTTCAGTATTATATCCCAATTACCTAGCACAGGGACTTGAAAATAATAAATATCTAACACCTATTTGATGAATACATTAAAATAAATGTTTACTGAGTACCCAGTAGATTTGGTTGAGAAAAAAAATGACAAATCAATCATCCAGCACTTAAGAAATACACAATTTGGCCTACACTTTGAGACAAAGTATAAAATCTATATTATACCTGTATTAAATTTTATTATGAAAATGTTGCAAATGTCATTCCAAGCAATTCATAATTATTGGATTTTTCTTTTTTTTTTAAATTTAGAAATAAAGTGTTAGTCCTTGGTCACTTAGCTGGTGATTAGATCATTAGATCATCTAAATGTATAAAATGCACAAATTAAAGAATTAGTTTTTATGAGGAATTATATGTTGATTTGTCTATTTTAAGCACTTTATAGATGTTATTTTACACCTGAGATATGCCCTTCCTGTTTAATATTTTATCACTCATCTTTATTACCCTCTCACATAATATTATAGACAATCCTCATTTGTTAAGATGATTTTTATATGACATTTTGAGCCTAACTGACTTCTTGCTCTTCAGAAATATAGAAGGAAAGCAACCTGCTAAGAGACAATATAAATTCTATTTATATTTATTTTTATTACCTTTACAACAGCTTCTCTTCTAACTCTGTGTCATAATTACTTAGAGATCAGTGTGCTTAAGTAAGAACAGTCTGCTTAGGTAAGGGATTTACTAGAATTCAATTCTAGATGAAAATTTCAGGTTTACATTTTTTGAATGAAGTCTTCCTATAGTTGTATAGCAAAACAAAGCTTATTCTAGAAATAAATACAGAGGGTGCCAAAAAAAATGTATACACATTTTAAGAAAGGAAAAAACTGCATTAAAATTGTAATATTCAATATATACTGATAACAAAAGATGAATACAAGTCACGTGTGTACATTTTTTTGGCAGCCCCGGCATATAATGTATATTTCTAATAATTACTCAGTCTTCAAAATAATCTTTAATTAATACATTAATACCTTCTTTCCCTAAAGTTCTAAAACATAATAACAAATACATCACATTTTTGTTGCTCAAACTTTGTATTTAAACATAATTTCAAACTTACAAAAAAATACAAGAATTAAAATAGTACTAAAAACATCTGTATACTTTTTACTCAGATTTACCAATTGCTAACCTTTTACCAGATTTACTTTATCATTTGTTCTACTGCTCTTGGTGGATATCTTTTATTTGAGGTTAAGTTGCATACGTCATGGCCCTTTCTGCTAAATACATCAGTTTATAATTCCTAGGAATAGCAAATATATATATATATATATATATATATATATATATATATATACACACACACACATATATATGTGTGTTTATTTATATACATATATTTTTTTTCAAAATCACAGTATAGTTATCTATTCAGGAAATTCAGTATTGATTCTAATATACCATCCAAATTCCATTATTGTTAATCAATGCTATAATGCTATTTATGCTATATTTTTTTCTCTCCAGTATTGAACTCAGTCTAGGGAGAGGTACTGCATTAGTCATCATGGCACTTGGCCTCCTATAATGTGAAACATTTCCACAGGTTTTCTTTGTCATTCATGAAATTAACTTTTTTTTTTAATAGTACTGTTTCCTTTCTGTTTTAAAAATAAGACAGTGTTTGTTATGGTTTTGTTCAGTGTTTCCTCATTATTGTTATCAGGTTATGTATTATTGGTTGGAATCTGATGTGATGTTTTGTCTCTTTCAGAGCATCACATCTGGAGGCATACGATGCCCATCTCTCCAGAATGATGATAATTCTGATGAGTCTATGAAGGTACTGTCTGATTTCTTCACCATATTTATACTGTTTATTTTCCCTTGGAACCAATAAGCAGTTTTTAGGGAAACAATTTAAGAACATGAAAATTAACGTCTCCTCCTCATAATTTCCTCTTAGATGTAACATCCATTGATGATCATTGCTTCATCCAATCTTAAGATGGTGGCTGCATAATGCTGGCTTTCCGACTCTAGCATTCACTTCCTTACCCCTCAGTTATATATTTATATTCTTATTTATTGATTTATCTTTATAGACTCACATATCTTTGTTTTAAAGAATTTATAATTCATTCATGTGTTGAATTCATTTATTCCTCCCATTGTCACAAAGTTGGCCAGTAGCATTAATAAAATAACACTCATACACATGCACATATAGCCACGAATATACACGGTTAGGTTTATACATACAAGTGTACACATACATACATAAAATATGTATATACATATTTTAGAAATAATGAGTTTACATTGATATCTCCAATTCCAATGCATCATTGCATAATTCTTTCATGCTTCATCCATTCCATAATTGTTATCTTTTCTTCCTCAGTGAGAACCTTGACTCCCAAAGTATCAACACATATAATATTTTGCTCAATCCAATAATGTGTCTAAATGTTTCAGATTTCCTTGGCCATACACTACAAAAAATAATCTTACTAAAATATTCTAAGATTTATTTGCAACTTCCACTGCTACTAAAGACTTAGGATATATTGTGAAGTATTACATTTATAAATTATTTTGGTCATGTTCTTTCTTTGTCCATCTCTTTTTTTTTCTCTCTCTCCATTCCTCACCCTGCCCCTCTGTCTTTCCTTCCATTCTTCCTTGTTTTCCTCCCTCTCTTCTATCTTTTTATCTTTCTTTTTCTCCCTTCATTATTCATGTGACATTCATGTGTGTACATTTATTTGTTTGCTTCCATTACTACATGTTTATCATTTCATTATTATTGATTTACTTTTTATTGAAACTGTGGAACATTAACACGCTTATAAATGTCACTATATAATAAAAATAAATGTATCTATTCTACCTCATTTCCCCCAACCCCTTGTAAGTAACCAATTTAATGCCTGTGTTCTCTATCCTGTATTTCTTTTTGTACAGATAAACATATACATGAATGCTATCTTATTTTTACTGCCTTTTTATACAAAGGATATATATGTATATGTGTATGTAATATATATGAATGATGAATGATACACACACATGCATGCGCGTACGCGCGCGTGCGCGCACACACACACACACACACACACACACACTCCTTCCTTGAGAATGTCTCTTGTAACTAATTTCATATCAGTTCATGGACATTACGTTTTTCTAGCTGCATACTATAATTGCATTCTAAATTGTGTGTATGTACCAGAGTGTATTCACCCAATCTCCTATGAGTGGTTTCTAATATTTTGCAGTTACAAATTAATGCTTTACTGAATAACCTTGTGCATATGAATTTTTGTATTGTTGGGGTTGTATCATCAAGATGCATTCCTATGAGTAGCTTTGTTGAGTAGAAAGGTAAATGCTTATATGGCATAGTTTTGTTAGGCATTGCCAAATACCTCTCCAAAAGGAGTGTATCAATTTTCATTCCCATCACACAAAATACATGAATGCCTGATTTCTCAAAGCCTTGTCAATTTTCAAGCTTCTGCTGTTTTGCTAATCTGGTGGATAAGAAATGGAATTTCAGGGTGGTTTTCATAGCGTTTCTCTCATTCTAAGTTAAGTTGAATTTCATTTTGTATGTTTAAGGGCCATCTTTGTATATCTTTTTGTAGATTGTGTGTTTATGTCTTTTCTCTATTTCTAGATTTTTGAAATTTGTATCTCACTTTTTAAAATACTCTTTATATGTTATCTATAGTAATTTTGTATCTGTGATATATGTTGAAAATATTTCTTTTGATTTGTTATTTGTCTTTTGATTTTGCTTCTGAAACTTTCTGCCATAGGTTTTTTGTTGTTGTTTTTTATACTTAAATCAATTAATTTTTAAAATTATATTTGGATTTTTAGTAATAGTTAGAAAGTCTTTTCTTATGCCAGATTGTAGCTAAACAAAGAAAAATATATTTACTCATTGATCCATTTAGAGCTGCTTCTTGTGTGTGGTGTGAAGTGTTTTAAGTTTTTCCAAAAATATTCAGTGATTTCAACATCATTCATTTTCTAAAAAACTGTCTTTGTGCCAATGATTTGAGATATAACCAATTATCATATAGTATATTTTTAGAAATCTGTAGTTGGTTCTATTTCTGGACTTTCTTTTTTGTTCTGCTGATATTTCCATCTTTTTATACACCTATTTTAACTGTAGTATATTTCTAGTATGCTTTAATACCTGGCTTGACTGGTTATTCTTCCTAGCACTTCCTGTACACTGTTTTATCTCAGTTATTGTGAAATCACAATTTTTTAAACTTGCAAAAAATGAAATGTTATTTTTATTTATAATTTGCCCTAATGGCTAAATATTTTGGTGTTTATTTTTAGAAAATTTCAGTGACCCTTCAATCAAACTTGCCTGAAATATTTACTATTTTATTACATATTTTTATTCCCATTCATAATTTGTATCAACATATGGAGCTATATGCTTGTTTCTGAGACCACTTGCTTAGCATCCAAATTCTTGCATGCAATAGGCCCTTGGAGATGGTCATCATGCTGGAGGGGAGATAGAGTACAAAAGGCAGAACATAAAAAATGCCATACAGAGCTGAAAAGCCATGTTTATGGGCACATACGGAGAGCCTGTGTGACATTCTAATAAATGATTAATGGACTTTGTGGAGAAGTAAGGGTTCTGCAATAGCCAGTAAAGAAAAGAGTCAATGAAACATGAAGTGAGATTTACAGAACTGAACTTTCTGTCACTTATACACAATAAAACATCATGAGGACAGAATGGAGAATGGGTCACAAGTCCCTACTGTGTTGAGGAATATCCAGGAAGTTATATGGTAGATATCATGGAGAGGGAAATGAGGTATGATTTTTTGAGTTATTGCCATCACCAGAAATATCCAATGCCCCTCTATACTCTGCATTCTTTCCCAATTCAACTCAGTCACAGCCTCTGATACATTTTAAGAATGCAATATTGTAAAACAAAGCACAGTTTATAATATCATAAAAATTCTCAATGACAAGAACATAATGGCTCTAGGAAAATAAATTGAAAGGAAAAAAACTGGTCTGGAAGTACCATTAATATAAATATAAACATTAATGTTTCTGATGGTTATTGCAGGGCACAAGTGTTAGATTTGAATTGTATAAAATGGACTTTACTATGATACTTACACTTCAGATATAAATGAAAAGGCATTATTCTTTGAAAAATATTAAAAGAGCATTCCTTTTTGAAATATATTAGAATTCATTTCCCAGAATTAGCTGAATGGATAATACACAGTTCTCTCACTTGGTATTCCCAAATTCTACTTAGTAACTTCCATTATTAGAGAAGATTGATTCTTGACTTCTGTAATATAAGAACGGAAGTTGATTGTTTTGAAAATACACTATGCATTTTAATATTTAAATCTGACACAAGCTCCATAATTTGACAAATCTTCATATGTGGCCAAATTACAAATTGAACCATACTGATGTTTTATCAATATCAGTATCCTGTCATCTACATAATATTTTTGATGCATATTACTAGTATGAAGTATTTATACATATCACATAGTTTTATTTATAGTTTTTTTATCTCTTTTTAAGTTTTTTGATTTCTTGGAAGAGAAATTGCTAGATTTTTCTTCCAGTTAATAATAATAAAGATGGTAGACTATTCACACTTTCAAAATAAGTTGACTAAAAAACAGAAACTAATAAAAGTAACAGATGGTAATTAAATAAAAGCATGAAAAGTATATGTACAATTAAACACTAATTTAAAAAGATCAATTAGCAGACAAGAGAGATGGTTTGAGATATTAAGTAACATAGTGAAAATCCAAGGTTTGAAGTTACCTACTATTTCATTGAGAGAAGTTAAAGTATGGTGAAAGGTAAAGTAATTATCTGGTAAACTTTGATATGTTCACATTACAATCTTGAGAAATCATGCAAACAAAGCTCCTTTAAAGTCTTGGTAGATTATGTCAATAGACCTCATGTTTGGAAAGATTAGACACAGAAAGAATATGTGTCATCAATTATGGTCAATTAATGTATACTTAGCATTAATCTATGCGAAGAACAAGGATAGATTTGTAAATAAATTGCTAGGAAATGGCTTAGAATATTCATCCTGCTTATTTCAGATCTTGGATTTCATGTAAGAACAATGTTAAAAGAAACACTAAAGTAGACACTTGACTTTAAGCCAGTATGACTTCTAAGGTAAAAAGATTTTAAAAGTCGTGTGTGTGTGTGTGTGTGTGTGTGTGTGTGTGTGTGTGTGTGTGTATGCGCATTTGATATTTTATGTTTTTGGAATAGTATCCTTTTAGTGAGAGCTATTTGTTTGAAGGTTGTCCAGTGATTTAAAAGGCCAAATGATTTACAAAGAAAAGATGAGATAGGATAAGACTGAAAATGATGTTGAATTTCCTATTCTAAAATTGCCTATAGCTGTATATTCACATAAGTTTTGGCTTACATATAGCTTTTTCTCAGGTAATTGTCTTATTTATCTTATAAGTAAATAGAGCAAACTAGAAATGTCTATATAATTACTTACTAAAATAATCCACAAAGTAGCATGATTGATTTCACTGTGTTGCACCAAGCAAGTCATTTAGTACTTGGCAGATTAAAAGATTTAGGAAATTCCTTGAAGAGTAGAACTGATTATAAATGTCTATATGTTAGTTCTATATGACTGAAAGAAGCCGAACAAGGCCAATTAAATAGATTGCTGTGGACATCCATGCGTAGCTTTAAAACAGTCAAAATAAAGATCTACATCGACCTTGCATGAGGTAATAGAAACAGTGTATCAGTCAAATAGACTGTGATCAGGTACACTGGAAAAATGACTAAATGCATCTGATAAACACTACAGTTGTTTCAGCTGTACATATCTGACATTAGTTCTAGGCAGTAGATTTTGCTTTGGGAGGATCAGGCTCATTAGCTGTTAAACACTTTGGGGTAAAATTCCAGTACTTCATTTCTTATGACAAAATTTAATAAAGGACAGAAATTAACATAGCATTAATCTAGTCTAGTGACAAGGACTGAAATATAAATGAGAACTGGAAAAGTCTTCCTACTTGTTACTTCCGATTATAATTCGATATCACTCTCTATTTTTATATGTCTAAATATAAATCACGTAACATGGATTTTTATGATATATTTATATAGTTATTCATAAATATTTTTTATTAACTTTCTTGGAACTAATTTTCTTTCTAAAATTCCATTACAAAACATCTAAAATGTCATATGCAAAACATTATATATTTAACAGCTATGAATATAGAGTTAAAAATGAGGGAAGCAGGAAGAGGAAGCATTAGGAGATTAGAGGTCACATGGCCTCCGAATTAGTAATCAAATGAGGATGAATTTAGGAAGGTCTTGGAATCAATGTCCCTGACAGATTCCATAGTGTGCTAATGATATGTGTTTCTTCCACATTCTTATGAGTTATTTTCAGGTGGTCAAAATATTTAGGAAATGGACGTTTCTGGGATTTTTCCTATCTTTCATCTTGTCTTTTAAATATATCAAACAACTTTTAAACAGAGTCTTTAAATCTGTAACCCAGCAGGGAGAGGTGGATTTGGATAAGGGATATTGAAAATAAACAATTATCTATATAGAAATACCTTTAGTAACTCTAAATAAATTTATGAAATATTATGTCTTGTTAATATGAACAAAATTTAAATCAATACTTATTTCGTGTTATGAATTATTACATTTACTCTTCAAAAATTATTTTCTTTGAAGATACATTTTATTTTCTTGGTTGCCATATGAGTATGCTAACTGTAAATTTGAATTTTAAATTAATTATGACCCCTTTTAAACAAATATAATAGTTTCCTTATACTGTAATTCATTCTAAGTATAATTATGTGAGATTTTTCTTGACAGATTAATGCTGAATGCATGTCATAAAACCAAAAATGTCAAGGTTATTCTAGTTCAGAACTGGCAGAATTCTATGTTTTGCAATATTTTAGTGCAATTTTATCAGTGCAAGGTATACCTCTAAAATGTTCCATTAAATTAAATCAGAGTTGGATTATTATATCTCAAAGAGGAGTTTCTAATGCCTTTATGATTTCCCTAAAACTCTAACTAGGTAGTCTTTTGGAGGTCTTCTTATATACTGAGGCAAAGAGAGACCATTTAAACTAATTCTCTTTTTCTCAAGGCAAGAAAAGAATGGTCATTAAGAACATTTCTTGCCTCTGAAGGATACTGGTTCATAAATGCTTTTACTGCAATAAGAAGCAAAAAATAAAGGCTAATAAAAATAATAGAGTAATAATAAAAGAAATCAGGACCAATGTGAAATACCTAACCTTATTAAGTTTCTAAAGGAAAACAATCATAGTTCTTCTTTTGGTATGTATGGCAAAGGCAGGGAGATTTGACAGTATATGTTTAAACATAGAGAGAGAAAGATGCGGGTACCTGAGCTTTTCTTTGAGAACCTTTCAATCTATATCATGCCACAATGACATACAGTTAAATAGTTTGATAAACAAGCCATGAGTAACACAGGAAATCATTTCAATACTTTTATATGTTTTCAGTGATTTCTAAATGAGTGCCTTAGTTGACATTCCAGGCTTGACTCTGCATGACAACATCTTAGCTCCTTTTCCAGCACATCTCTCCCAGAATAAATCCCCCACCAAACTCAAGCCACATAATTGCATAGTTTGCTCTTATCTCTGTTGATACTGTTTCCCCAATCTAAAGTATTCTTTTTTTCTTTCTTTTTTTGCCTTGTTCATAATTTTTCCTCTTCTACAAAATTAGTCAGAATTATACCTCTTTAACCAATCATCAGCTTTTCTTCCCCAAATCTCAGAGGGAAAATTAGCTTCTCTTTAATCTAGAATTCATGTTTTGCACCTTTATTATAATAACAATTTCATTCTGCCTTGGCTTATACCTAGTTGCATACAGAACTTTCTTCTCCATTTGTTTTTAAATTTAAAGTACGTTAAATTCTTCATTTAAAAGCCAGGGATCTTGTCTTTATCTTTGCATTGCTCACAACACTTAGCACCACTCAAGGGTATGAGGATTATTACAATGACAATGTTATCTAACATTGTATAGTGCTCAACAATTCCAGGCACTGTTCCAAGGACCTTACCTGTATAGCTTCATTTAAAACTCATTTAATGCAATTTAGCAACATTAGTAACTGGCTTTAGAAAAAGGTACTTATAAATCATATTGGCCATCTGACTTAAACTATAAACTTTAATTCACATTTTAAGAACATGACCTTTGTGGAGAGTCAGTGCACATACTGGCCAGTAACTAGCTGTGTGATCGAACCGAAGCTGTTTAAATTCTAAGAAGTTATTTAATTCACAGTTCCCTCATCCGTTAAATGTGAAAAATAGTATTTTCATTGTGAACCTATAAAGAAGAGATTGCAAGTTTATGCACGTGAGTCTCTTTAAATATGTTGGGCAAAACTTATGTACTCCAAAAATTGCATTTGTTTTTATTGTTAATGTTGTTTTTAATTATTCATTTTGCTAGAGAGAGCTGAGGGCAACTGTAAAGACAACCATGAAAAGGAAAAATAAAGAAAGCCTTTAACTTGCCTATGTTTTTCACATCAAATTGGTTTTAAAAACTTTATGCATATGAAAATATTTATATTTTTAAAGTTGAGAAATTGCAAACATGCAGACAAGTAAAGAAAGTAATGTGAGACACATCCATAAAATCACCCAGATTACTCAGTTTCCCATATCAATTCTGGGTAACTATTACAAAAAAGGTATTACATCTTGAAGATAGCCTCACTCAACCTATTCCTATTCCTCTCCAGATGTAACCCTATATGAAAATTGGTATCTATCCTCCCCATTAATGTTTATATATTTTTACTACATATGCAAATATGTAAAATGTATTTAAATATGTACATAAAATTCAGTACTTTTATGATTTCAAAGTGTCCCTTCAGGACCAGAAATGAAATGTGTGTATCACAAGACAGATTACATATTTTAAATTGGTTCTCCAAAATGAGTGTAAACCATATACCCCTGATATCCCACACATTCACAACATTTGATAAGAGGCAGCTTCAATTCTGACAATCTATTTGATGTGAAAGGTTATCTCGTGATTATAATTTAAATTTCTCTTAGTCAAGTAGCATTTCAGGTTCCTTTTGCCTTCTGTATTTCTGTAATTGTCTGTTGATATCTTTTGATGATGTTTCTTTCTAGTTGTTTTATTTTTCATTTATTTAAATATATATTTTTTATATATCCTAATATAGTAACCCCTGCCAGTTTTATGTGAGCACCTTCTCATAGTCTGTATTTGTCATTTTAACTTCATTTAGGATACAAATAGCCTTATATTTACTTTTAAGTTTGATGAACTCAGATTCATCAACAATCTTCTTTATTTTATTTATTTACTTTTGCTCATTTATGACTTACTTAGGAACTCTTAATTGGGCACTTAGCTTTCTCCAGAACTTCTATTACATTTCTCCAACTCAATTTACTTTTCCACTAATTAAGTGATTTTAGATATATTCTTTCCTCTTTTCAAATCTCAGCTACCTAACATGCACTCTTAGATGTTGATTTGGTTTCAAACATCAATAAAGAAACTTCAACAGAGAACTGCTACATTTATTTAATAACAAATGCATCAACCTACCTTACCTACCTGCCCCGATGCCCCTATTTTCTTTTAAGCAGTGACCTGTCTCTAGTCCCATCAAATGTCAACAGTTTCCATTGTGTGGTAGATAGTGTTCCTTCTCCTTATCAAGGGTTACTCATGATACAGTTCCTTTTATCTTCTCTGTCTTCTGCCTAATTGATTTCTGCTCATTCTATCGGATTCTTCTCATCAGCTCAAAAACTTTGTTAAAATGATTCTCCCTTAACTTTGTATCTTCTTCCACCTATTACTTTATCCCTAGCTCCTTTTTGGACCAAAATGCCTTGCAAAATTATTTATACTGGCACCTGTACTTCTATATATGATTCATTTTTTTTCCTCAACAGAACTCTAAAAACACCCCACTGAAATAATATTTGCCATTGTCACATAAGATCTTAATTTTGCCAAGTTGATGGCCAACCCCATCTTCATTTTACTTCAGCTCTAAGCACTTTTGGATATTGCTGATCTCTCCTCGAAACATATGTTTTATTCTTCATGTTAACCTCATGCTCTACTGGGTGTTTCTTGTACAATAAGCAGACTCTCATCTTTTTTTTTTTTCTTTAAATATTGGACTAATTTCTATTTGATTTTCTAGATACACATCTGACATAGATTTTAAGTACTTAAACACATTGATGATTCCACATTTATATCTTAGTCTTTGTGTTTAGACTTGTCTAATTTTATTTGTTACATCTCCACTTGGATGCCTAATAAGCATTTTAAATGTAAACCATCCAAGAACACACTTTTAGTTTTTCTGTTTCAAACCTACTACTTCCCCCAAACTATTGTATATTAACTCAATACATTCACCACTATTCTCCCCCAACTGCTTAGGCTCCAAACCAGAATTAAACTGTAATGTTTATTTATTTTTCTCAAATCCACATGGAATCCATTTACATTAACAAGTTTAAATGGCTTTACTTGAAAATTTTATCTTAAATCTATAACCATTTACTATCTCCACATCCAAGTCAAACCACTGTAATTTCTTGTCTTGACAACTGCAGTCATCTCTAAACTAGTCTCCCTGATACCATTCGTTGCCTCTGTAGTTGGTTCCCCAACCAGAGCACTGCTTCTAAAATTCAAATCAGATTATATGATTTACTTGTACAGAACATTCCAAAGTTTTCCCATGACAATTGGGATAAAATCCAGGCTCATTACTATGATCTTTAAAAGTTTTCAAGGAATCCCATGCTTAACCTAATATTTTAATTAATATAGCTTCAAACTAAATTTAATATTTGGGTTGGTGCTCATGTTTATTTTCTTATTCAAATTCTCCCTGATAGTCTTTATCTTTATATGCATGCATTTTGGATCATATTGTTCAGTTATACATAACTTCTCTTAGGATTTTTATTGGAACTTAATTGCATTTCATACAGTCTTTGATATTTTCCCAGTGGCTATGCTTCAAATTTTTCAATGTAAAAAATTACTCATTCAAGAAGAAAAAAGAGAGATGTATTAACCAAAACATAAAAAAAGATTAATTTATTAAGAAGAGTATAAAATTATTAGGAGAGCATGAGAATGCACTTTTAAATAAGTAAAATTTAACTCTAGCAGAGAAAAACATAATTTATAAATAATGGAGATAAACTATCTTTTGAACAAGACAGATGTTAACACCATGATGTAAAACTAAGAGCACAGTTACTGTGTGCAGATCAACTGAGAATTTTAAAACTAGTGTATTTTTAAAAAATAATTTAAAATGCTAATGATGAGGAACATTTAAACTTTACATTTGAAATAAGGACTTAAGGAAAATAATACAAAAGAAAATAAGTTAAATAATGCAAATCTCCAATCAGTGTTAAGAAAAATACACACATACATGTATGTTTGCATCATATAAGGAAAAAAACCACTTTTTTTAATTAAAGTTTATTGGGGTGACAACTGTTAGTAAAGTTACATAGCTTTCAGCTGTATAATTCTCTAATACATCATCTATATATCACATTGTGTGTTCACCACCTAGAGAAAATTCTAAAAAGTTCTGATTGACATAGAGTGGGTACCAAATCACTGCAGAAAATAAAATAATACTAAAATTCTAGTGATGCTAATGGTGTGTGTATTTTGTAATGGTCGTTGAATGAAAATATTTTCTTGAACATAAGTGCGTGTAGGTTCATTGCTAATTTCTTGAAGTGGAAAGACTTTGGCTGGAGAGTAAGCTGCAGATCTTCGTATCTGCACTTATTTTGTAGTCTCCGCATTCAGCAGCCTGTCAGCAACCATCTCTTGCTGACCACAAGCTTGAGGCACCCACTACCTATGGAGGGCTCCACTGCTAGTCAGTTGGTATTTCTGCAGCTAGCAAGATCTTACAGTGTGAATAAACTCACTGTTAAGTAATGAGTAACAATATTTTCATTAGCATAATAATAAATTTCAGTTATAATTTCAATGGGAAAAGAGAGAGAAGGTTTTTTAGAAACAGGAAGTGAAATTTGAGCTGCAAGTCCATGGAAGTTCAGAGCCATAAGGATCCATGGCGAGAAAGAGGATGCTAGGAAAACAAAAGACACATGGGAGTGAAATGACCAGTGAATACAAGGCAGATAACAGAGAAACAGATAGATGGAGAGTAGTTGAGCCAAGATTAATGGCAAAGTGACTGCTTCTGAGGTTGCTAGCATTTCCAGCAGTCCCAATTTTTTATAAGGCCTCTGCCACACAATGGTTTTTGTTATTTAATTTCTTTGAGGTTATGTGTTTTTTCTACTTCTATATTTATACCAAACTTTCATTACTTAAACTAGCTTGAATGAATTCATCTTTATATTTTATCATATCAGGTGAAAAAAATACTCCCAAAGAATTTGGGTGAAATTGTCTTTGAAAAACGTAACAAACCAGGTAAAGAATCATAAAGGATATTATTCTGATGATTATTGGAATTAATAATATAATAATAAATTTAGCCAAAGTGTATTTCTAATCAAAGTGCAAAGGGAAAATATTTATATGTTCTAATGGGCACATGAATAAAAATATTTTCAGTCATTTGCTTTACACTTTTAATTATTTTAATTGTTTCAGTTGTAAAAGTTTAATGCAAATTTTTACCAACCAGGCATCGCAAATGATAGTGTGACTGCTATTTTCAAACAAAAGGTGATTTCTAATAGAATAAGAAAAAACAGCATGAGAAAATATAGTTAATATGTAAATAATGGGCCTCTGATTTCATTGAGATGCAGAAAATCTACAGAAAATGCATATGGATTTGTGTCACATATCACAAATGCATTTTGATTTAGCTTTTATAAATACAAATCCCTTGTGATAAAAAATGTTTATCTTTTAGGCTGCAATTTGTTTCTTTAGTTATTAAGTTAAGCTTCTTTTCATAATTATTGCTATCTAAATCTCTTTCCAAGGTCCTCTTTACCATAATCACAACTTACTTGAGTTAATCTCTGATTTTTCCTTTGCTCCAGTTAGACTTGACTTTTAATATTTCCAAACCACACTGTGACTTCCTTCCATCATGCTTTCTTTTCCTCCAGTACTGTTTTCTTATATTATTTAAATTCTACCATTTTTACTTTTAATTTGCTAGCAAACACAGACAAGTCATACATTCTCACTGCAAAACATGGTAGAAGTAACAATAAAATTATGATCATAGCAGAAATGAGTAGAAATAGAATTAATAAAAGTCTGGTAAAATTAATAGCCATCAAAGGAATAAATTATAATGATTTATTTCCTTTGAATTGATATAACACTTTGGCTTTTCCTGTCTTATAATATTTATAATGCTTTGATATGAATCCTTACTATTTGTGTGTTAAAAAAATATTCCATAGTAGATTTTTATATTCTTTGGTGACAGAGACTGATTTTGTCCTCTTTGTGTCATTCTAGCAACATGCAAGTGTTCAGTAAAATAAATTTGAATCACTTGAACACATTTAGTTGCGGATGTCATATATATACATTTTGTGTATGTTTTGTATTGTATATTGTGTGTGAATCATGGCAATGCTATCAATAAATGCCAACATTTATTATCAGTAATGATCAAAAGTGTTTATGCTAGTTTCTCCTTCAGACTGCATGCCCCTTCCTGACATTATAACTCAAGTACATGAACATAGGCTGCAGCCTTTTAGAACTAATGTTCTCAATTACATACCTGTAGGGCTTTGCAGTTTTTTGTTTTTTTGTTTGTTTTTGTTTTGTTTTGTTTTAGAATTGTATCGAACTTTAGAGAAATGGAATAGTCCTACTGAAAATATTAGCCAGTGATACCATCTTTAAGGGCTGGACAGGAAAAATGTAATCTTTATTTTATTTTAATGTATTTTATCTTTACCACATCATCCTCCATACACTCTTTACTCCCTCTAGGCACCAACCTGACTTATGTGACATGGAGGCAAAGGACTGAAGTCTTCATTCATGAGTGGAAGCTTTTATTGATTTTTACCCCTACTCCTTGGCTAGAATTCATATTATGCACTTTCCTGTCACCAATGCCCTTAGGTATTTCCAATAAAACATACAAGTTATGAGTAGAATCACATGAATTCCATATCACATGTGTAACTCATAGTTAATCTGATAATCAAATTATACTAATATACTAGTATATTAGTATATATAAATTATACTAATCTGATAAACAAATTGATTTAATGAAACTTTGAGAAATTTTAAGAAGACTTTCAGACTTAATTCTTTTTGATGAACGTACTCTACCTCATAGACTCCATGTAGCAAGGCTTTCAGTGTGGAAAGGCTACATGCCTGCACTGTGTATGATATACTATCAACTTACGGAAGAATCCCTTTCAATGTACTTTTAATGACCTTGTCATTGAAGACAGTAAGAAACCAGGAGAATCATAAGTTATATTGTTTTGATACTAATGAAAATTAACATAAGAATAAAAATGGCCAAAGTACATTTGGTCAAAGTGCAAAGGGATCACATTTATATGTTCTCAAAAGCATATGAATAAAAACATTTACTACCATTTGCTTTCTAATTTTAAGTAATACTTTATCAATATGTATATATATTTGATATGTATATTTCATATATAACAATTTCTATATCATACGCATATAATATGTAACTATGTATTACTTATTTATACATATACACTTACATGAATTTTAACACAGAAGATTATTTGCTTTCAGTTCCTCCCCCCTCTGCAGGGTCTCACTAAACAACTTACCGTATTTGCCGGCGTATAAGACGATTTTTTGGCCCTGAAAAATATGCCTCCAAGTGGGGGGTCATCTTATACGCCAGGTACACTTCAGATAGACTGCCCATAGTGCTTGCCCCGTGCCATAGTGGCCTCC
>NW_017732034.1:882670-903487 GCF_001890085.2 Hipposideros armiger
GGGGTAGTCTTATACGGCGAGTATATAACAAACTCTGTATTTTGAGTGGAAATGTTAGGGGCTCGTCTTATACACCCAGTCGTCTTATACGCCGGCAAATACGGTATGCCTTTTAGTCCCTAGGCATTATGTCAGCCACCTCTTGGAGCAATGACTTTTTCACTCCTGTTGATGCCCTTACCCCAACCTTCATGCGTAGCTGTCTGGAATCTTTATCGTTCACCTGTGCTCTCTCCGAGAAGCTCCTTACTGCTTCCCCGTAATTGAGCTCTATCAACGCAGAGCTTCCTCATCATCCTGACTTTGCATCACTAATGCTTCTAGGCTACTTCCCATTTTCTGTGTGTGAGCACAGAAAGTACACAGAGAAATACATGCTTTAAAAAATAATAGTCAATGTAAGACAGTGTCCCAGGGTTATTAGCACTAGAGATCAGTTTCCTATAATTTATGTGGTTTTCTTTGAATATGTTTACTCCCTCATGGTATTGTAATTCCGTCTTTGCTATTGTAATTTTATTTAGCTTTTAAATAGGAAGGTGGAAAAAGTAAAAACAACAAACAAACATCTCTTCAGATAGTAGCCAAAACTGCAATTTGTTTGCTATTCAAGTTAGATTTGATAGAACTTTGATTTGGTAGTGAGTTCTAACATTGAAAATATATAAGAAAGAATTAACAAAAAATAGTTTAAGATTTGGTGGTAACTTAAATGGTTAAAATGCAGTCAGTTAATGCCACTGGTATATGATTTACTCCATACAAATTAAAGATAATTTGAGTAAGTCTTATTAATTTGCTTTCCCTAAGTATATACCTGCTGTATCCCAGGACACAAGACGTTTAACAGAAAGCTGTGTCATCTGTATTATCTGTAGTATATTGAGTTCTTAGATTATTATGGTAAAGCTAATAAAATGGTAACATTTTAAGAATGATCAGAACAATGCTCATTGAAAAATCCCTGGGAAAATTCAAATAAATCTAAAAACTGTATAACTTTAAAACTGCTCATCTAACAAATGACAACATACATTTCCAGATATATTAGAAATCATAGCTTATAGTATTCTTTATATGTATAGATGCAAAGTTTAGATGTGATATCTTTGCATGTAAGCATAAAATGACCTCAGTTTTCCCCCTTTGTGCTTGTGAATAGTTTCTTAAATGTCTGACTTTCACAGTGAATGAAGGTATGTTGATACCAAATGTGAGGAGGCATTTTCGGTATAGATTTGGAATCAATTTCCCCAGCATTTGTTTACCTAACCGCTTTTTACCCCTATAAATATGAGTGGTGTTATTTTGCTCAAATATGGCAACTCTGTTCAACCAGCAGCTGTATTTGAACACTATTCTTGCGTTTCGTGGGGAAATAGTAGGCTGTCCTCAGGGTGCTCCCTCCACATTGCTACATTCTTTATGGTCATTCTTTCCCAATTACTATTAATCACGGCTAGCATTTACTCACTGCTAATTATGTGGCGGGCACTCCACATAAATCATGTCGTTTAATTTTTGCGCTACTCAAGGAGGCTAATGTTAGTTCTCTTCATCAAGAAGAATTATTTTAATATTGAGACAAGGTAAACATCATGCACAACCTCAACATCTAATGCCTTAAAGAACTGAGATTTGAATCCATGTACTTGGACCTTAGAGCTTCTGTTCTTCATCATGCTATAGACTCACAGACTTCAAATATACTTAATTAATAACTCAAAATAAAAAAAAAATAAAAAAACTTTCTTCACTCAACATCTATACCCTTCTGTCTTTCTGAGCTTTTTAATGCATATTGATTTATTGTAACACTGTAAGTTGGCCAGAAGGCAGTATGATCGAATGTGGTAGTTAGCAGCATTTTTTAAAATTAGACTAATTCAGGGAAAAAAATCTGAGTCCTAATTCTTTTCTCTTTTTCTATTCAAAATTAAAATAATACTAAGAAGACTTGGGAAAGAAATTTAATTTCAAAACTTTGTTAATTATGTAAAGGAGTAGATGAAGGTCGATGGGAGAGTTGTTGCAAATTTTAAAATTAAAATATAATTTTTCTTTTTTGCTTCCCACATGAAATTGCAATGGTGGCTCCAATAAGGAAAGGGAGGTCACAGGTAACCCAGAATTCAAAAAATGACTCTTCATTGCCATGTTTAAAAGAACCTTGACTTTGAAATCATTCAGAGGTGGGTTGTACTCATTTGTATGATACTTTTAATTGAATTACCAATTTATTTATGAAACAAAGAGAAATAACAACATTGACTCTATAGTTTTAAGCATTAAATTATAGACATAAAAATAGTATAGATTCTAGTACTATGCTGTACAATCAACAAATATTATTGCTCTTTCAGTATCCTTTCTCTGTCCCACTGTCCCAAACAGAATACACCAATGTAAAGGTATCTGGATTAATCTACAGTATTTTCCATTCATATATTCATTTGTTGATATAGTCATTCATCCAATACATATTTATTTAAATCGTCATACTCTGTATAATGAAGCTATTTTCATGGAAGATAGGCCAATGAACACTTGATAGTGAATAACAAATCTCTGAAAGAGATTTTAAATGATATGAATAAAGTTGAGTTATATAAAAGTTGTTGATGGAAATATTCAACTGCAAATATACAACTTTTTCTCATGTTTTATTAAAATACATTTTCAGTAAATTTAATTTTAATAAAAGTCAAACATCTTCTCTTAGAACATTCTTTGGGAAAAAATAAAAGATTATACCTAAACAACTTTTGAAAAACAATATTGAAAGAATTATTTTTTTTCTAAAACTAAAACAATAAAAAATTATAAAACTGAACAAAGTGAGCATTTGATATGGAAAAGGCATCTCTACACATACACCTAGAACAGAAACTACTCAGAAAAATATCAACTCAAAGTTTAAATGGTATTCCAACCAAAAATATCACTATTAGCAAAATTTAAAGGTGGGGGACAAATTGAAAAAAAATATATGTAGATAGTGTGTGTGTGTGTGTGTGTGTGTGTGTGTGTGTATTTAGTATTTACCTATTTGTGTACTTAAATGAGAAATAAATGAATATTTAAATAGAAAAAAAATTCTACACAAAAAGGAACAGGCAATTATCCAAGTAATCAGTGAGTAAATAAATGTGTAAAACCCTTAAATATGCTGTTAACATTTTCAAAGACTTCATGGAATTACTAGGAAAAAATGTTCATTGTTAGATGACTAAACATACACAGAATCCAGAGGAAAATGTAAAAACGTCTTTTACTTTTCCCCTATGTCAGTTACAGTCCATGCTGAGTTTCTCTTCTTCATCCTCTTCATATGTCTGTAATAAAATTATCTCCTTCTCCAGGTCCCACTGGATATATTTCTATGATATGGCAGAGTACATGACATTTTTCAGCAGAAATTGAAACAAATAGCAGGTTGGGGATGAGATGAAGCAGGAAACTGCCTCTGAAATTGTGGGCCCTAAAGATTATGACACATATAACTCGAATGCAAAGTTTTTAAGGGCAGAGGTTCTGAAGATCTATAGACCTTTTCAGATGAGATTTCCTGTCACCATCACCATACTTTCCTTAGTACAATATTTTAAAAATGTGTGGGTTGTTAACTTGACAATATTGAGTAAAGGATAACTTATTAAATATGGAAAATATCAATGAGTTATTAACATAAATATCTCTGATACTCGGAGCACTAGGTGATGTTGTTTTGGACAAACACTTGTGGTAAGGCACAGTGAGGGATATATCGATCGCTCATGAGTCCCCTGCACAATCACCATTCTGACTCAGAACTTTTAAAAGTAAATATGGCCATAAAGAGAAGTCTGAGAAAACCTTCAGAAACAAGCAATATTCCCAGATACCATGGAAATAGTGGAAATCAAAAGGTTGAAAGATGAGAGAACAGGTTTTTGTGAGGAACTTCTAGATTACCTAGTGAGGGTTGAAGAGAATCAGTTGACCTCAGTCAATAAGTAAACATAAAATAAGCTTTCATTTTTGGAGATACCAGGAGTGCTTTGTGTAAGTGATGGTAGAATGATCTGAGTAGGGAACCAAATAGAGCCCTCCAGTAGCTTTGTTTTTCCTGCCTGAATGAAGATGGTAATCACAAGCCTAGGATTACTCTGGCCACCAAATATCTGCAGCACCTAAATTTTATTTATTAGGAAGAGTGGAGAGCTTATGCAAAATAAATCTTTGGCCATGTTTACAAAAGATCCAGGCAAAAACTCCAATAAAAAACTACCTCTTATTTCTGTCAAAACTCTGTCTCATACCTGTAAAGCATATTTGATCCTAGATGCAAAATTATCCATAAGTACAACTTATTCTGTTTGTTCTCTGCTGTTATCATTGCAGTTAACACTGCACAAGAAATCAGGCATGGCATGATTTGACCTAAGCAATAATTTGCATATCCCCCCAAATTTTTGTTATTAATTACTATATTCATATATATTCATATACAATTTTATATAAATAAAACCCTCAGGATTAAAGGCCAAATGTTCAGGAATTATTCACAAACATAAAATACAATCATGATATAAATATACAACTAACATTTTTTGAAAATTGGAGTATGTGGAAATGATTCTATATAGTAATATAAATGTAGTATGAATTCCTGAAATGGACCTATTAAATTGTTTTACTTGGGCATTTTAAGTGAAAGTTTACAATTTGGTTTGCTTCTGCTGGCATTGTTTATTGGTTGGTGATCACAAGACAGATACACTTCTAAGATAATTGAACATTTATATCTATATATCTATATCTATTTATTGATCTATATATCTCTATATATATATCTATATATATAACTTTTCACCTAAATAACTTTTAAAAATAAGGGGTTAACACTAAAAATGACTGTGATAAAAGATAAATTAGGATGCTAAGGTCCATGAAAATGTAGAACTTCAGAGAGTTGTAGATCAAACATCAATAGCACACATTCATTGATTTTGGTTTTATTTGAGATAATAAACATCATGGCATGTGTATTTTAATGTTAATTTTGAAGGGGGCTGAGAAGTTTTATTCTTTTCAAAAAAATGATACTCAAATTAAAATGACAAGGAATAGGATCAAAGTTGAAAACTAGAGGCCCATTTCTGAATGTCAGACCTAAGGGTCAAAGAGATGTAATGAATTTGAGAAAACATTGTAATTTGAACTCATTTTTGGTATTATGAAATATATCAGGGATATCAAAGCTAGTAAAATGAAGGAAAAATAGAGAAGCACCCTCTCTTCTGAGACTGAAGATATAAAAGATATGATTGAGAATAGCAATAGATTTCCTTACAATTTCAAGAGAAAATAAAGAATTTTCTGCTCCATAACTGTAGTAATATAAAAACAAACAAACAAAAACCCACTCTGAAATAAAATATTGCATGCAGGAGTTTATTAGGTAGTCCTCTGTGGGGGATGTGCCTTTGAGGAAGTGTGGTATGCAGGATTGGGAAGATCAAACAACTGACTACCAATGTGGTTGTCCGAGTCCTCAGCCAATTGAATTGTATAGGGAGGGAACTCTGGTGCCAGATGGCCATTCACAGTTGCCCCAAATTAAGGCAAGGCTGCTGGCCTTTGAATTCTTGCATCACTGGATGCTGGTTTACTGCTGGATGGAGCTGTAACTTTGCATTAAGTAGATCCCTTTGGCCAAAGCAATTCCCATTGACAGTTGATGTTATAATCCGTCCAAAGCCAAAATTCCTAGCAGATAAGGGGAGAGTCTCTGCCCTGAAGAGGGGATTGGGCAGAACACTGTAGTATCCTTTGCAGGAAGTATGTGTGCTAGAAGGAGATAAATCTCTCAGAGAGAAATAAGCAAACAAGGAGTCTCTTGTGATTGGAATGGTCAGACTCTGGTGGAACGGAGTTCAGTTGCAAAATAGTTTTATGACACATTCACTCTTTGAATGTTAGACATAAGCATAATGTTTTTTCAAGGAGACACTACCATGATGTTATGTAGCACAGGAAAGTTCCCAACATAACCAGTTGACACTTATCCTATAATTTTTATCAAAATGTTCACAATTAATTAGAAATATGACCCAATGAAATGCCCAGGGCACCACTTTTTAAATTGGGCATGGCATTTTCTTTCTGCACTCTTTTTGTAACATTTCTAGAGAGGTATGTACCTCCTGGTGTGTAACTCAGTTCTTGCCTTTTGTTTTCCAATGAGTTCTCCTAAGTATTACTCTGAAAAATGAAGTGTAGCATAAAATCAAAAACATAACTTTTTGGAATTAGGTTTGTTTTGGATTACACATTCCCAGTGTAACACTGGGCAGGAGCTTAAACCTTTAATCCTCAATTGTTTTTCCTGTAAATGATGGCAATTCTCATCACACAGGGTACTTTTAATGATAAAACAAGAACTGATATGTCAAGTGCTTAGCATAGTACAACACACACACTAAGCATTGAATAAACTATTTACTTGTAATAGTGATGATTAAGAAGGAACAGCTATAGCAGTAGAAAGACCGCCCTGATTCACTTGTAACCAAGCCCTTCCAGCAGACTCACAGTTTCTATTAACTTCATGTGGATGAGTTTATCATTACAGGACTGAATTAAACTGATGATCACAATACATCTTTGAAATCTTGCCTAATGTGAAACTATACAGTGCTATTAATTGCCAAGATATATTTTTTTCTCATGCCCATTTCTATGAGCTCAGTAGGTTCTTAGTAATGCAAGCAAGTTTGCAAATCACTTAATTTAATTATTGAGTTCAGTTGTAATCTGAACTTGAATTTTACCAAATGTAGCACAGGCTATCTAAGTTTAAGAAACAAATATACATATGAAATATATTAGGGAACACATTTTAAATGTGAGCAGGACAGGTGATGCATGCATGTTACCATGACAACCCTGTAAGAAGACTTTATTTCAGTGCTTAGCACCACACCAAAGCAAATTTCCTTTCTAAGCCGATGATTCTCTGTTAGAGTCACCCACAGAGCCTATCATTTGAATTTAAAGAATCAGAAAAAATTTGATTGTGCTTTCCCTGGTGAAATTCTTCACCTTATTACCTGAAAAGAAATAAAATAGTTCTTATGAATGATTTATTTTGAACAAGTCACTGCAATATAAATGAAATGATCTTTGGACAACGAAGAGACCCTGAGCAGTAATCTGTTGAAGTAAAAAAGAAAAACGTAAGCAGTGCCTTATTCTGTAATTAATTAGGGGCACAGGAACCAGTGATTGACTCTAAAATAAAATTTTATATTTTATATTACCTAAAAACTGTGCAAAGGCAAGTGAAATGCATCTTAGGAAGTTAAAGAACTGCATTTTGTCAACTTAACATGAATTTTAATTGTAAATTTAAATTATACAAGGTGTGACAATTAAGTTCACGAACTTGTCGCAGCAATGTTGCTAACCTTTTTTGATATCAAAGGGGTTATTCATTTTGAAATTCTACCAACTGAACAAACAGTTAACCAAGTTTACTCTTTGGAAGTGCTGAAAAGGCTGTGTGAAAAAATTAGATGACCTAGATTTTTCGCCAACAATTCCTGGCTCTTGTATCACGACATTACACCAGCTCACACGGCACTATCTGTGAGGGAGTTTTTAGCCAGTAAACAAATAACTGTATTGGAACACCCTCCCTACTCACCTGATCTGGCCCCCAATGGCTTCTTTCTTTACCCGAAGATAAAGGGAATAATGAAAGGAAGACATTTTGATGACATTCAGGACATCATGGGTTATACGATGACAGCTCTGATGGCCATTCCAGAAAAAGAGTTACAAAATTGCTTTGAAGGGTGGACTAGGCACTGGCATCAGTGCATAGCTCCCCATGGGGAGTACTTCTAAGGTGACCATAGTGATATTCAGCAATGAGGTTTGTAGCACTTTTTCTAGGATGAGTTTGTAAACTTAATTGTCCTACCTCATATTTCCCCTGCTAGGCCATAGAAAAGTCATTTCTTAATGTTTAGTGATTTTATTCTTCTTTGAACTAGGCAGGCAATACTTACTTCCTCTTTGGTGTTTGATGGGCCTTTTATTACATGGAACTAGAGAAGAGATGTCTCTTAGTAAGTACTGGAAGTGATAATAACTGGAACCATTCCTGCTTCCATCTTTTGTGTGATAGTTAATTTTATGTGTCAATTTTGTTGTACTACAGTGCCCAGATATGTGATCAAACATTATGCTGGTGTTTTTAGATAAAATTAACATCAACATTGATGGAATTTGAGTAAAGCAGATTGTCTTCCATAATGTTGGTGCCTGTCATTAAATAAGTTGAAAACCTGAATAGAACAAATGACTGATCTCCCCCCAACAACCAGTAATCCAACTAACAGACAGCCTTCAGACTTGAATTGCATTATTGGTTCTTCCTAGGGCCTTCAGCCTGTTGACCTCTGGACTGGATATGTAGTATTGCCTCTTTCTTTGGTATTCAGTCTGCCATCCCACACTGCAGATTTTGAAATTGCTAGTGTCCAAAATCACATAAGCCAATTCCTTAAAATAAGTAAATCTATCTATCAATCTATCAATCACCTACCTATGCATATACACATTTTGCTTTTCTTACAATAATAATTAATTCTTCTGTGAACACTATTTTAAATATTTCTTGGTGCACCTGTGCAGATATGTCTCTAGGGTATAAACTTATGAGTAAAATGTCTGGGTCATAGTTTATGAGCAAATTAAAATTTACAAAACAAATGTGGTTGTATTAATTTAGCTCACCCATGAGTTTTAGCCAAATGCTTTATATTATAAACATGATATATGAAAAATTAATGAATTAAACAACTAGCTTTAGAATTAACCTAATTAATGTTGAAGAAAGAAAATAATACACATACGAGTAGATAATAAAGTAATAGAAAAATATAAAATATAAGAGATCAACAAAGCCAGAAGTTGACTCACTGAAGAAAATAATAAAATGAATAAATATAGGACATGCTAATAATGACAAAAAGAAAGAAAGCAAACTTATAAACAACAACCACAAAACAGTAATCATAAAAACCAAAAATTTATAACAGATACAGTTGAATATATCAAAAACTTTATCCCAACAAATTTAATTTTGTATTAAACATTTTAAAAAATGGATACATTTCTTTAACTTCCAAATTTACACTTAATAATATGTTTACCAAATTTCTACAAGTAAACTTGTCTATCTGTATTTAAAACCTATCTATTAAAGTCAGAAAAAAGATAAAGACGTCTAATATTTCAGTTCACATTCAACAGTGTACTGGAGGTCTTATCTAGAGCAATAACATTGGAAAAGAGATATATAACTTAAGAAAAGTAAAAGAAGAATCAAAATTAGTGTTTTCACAGATTATGATTGTCTATATATATACTACATCAGAATTAATAAGTATGTCATATAAATTAAGAATAGTATTTAACAAATTTTCCAAATAAAATATCAATATATATTTTGATTCTACAATGAAAACTAGCTGAAAACAGAAAACAAAATTTAACAAAAAAAAAACATTTAAAATAGTAATTAAGTAAGATTTCTACATATACTGCCACCAATTATGTGCATGATCTTCATTTTGTACTTAATGTACTTTGATAAATTTCATTGAAACCATAAATAAACAGAATTACATATGCTCTCTGTTAGATATAATAATGACTAAATAAAAGTTCTCTCCAAATTGATTGACAGTTTCAATAAAATTCCAATACTTAGTCCATACAAATTAAAATTTCTCTCTAAAACATTTTGGGAAAAGCAAAAGTACAATATGAAGAAGAGACACTTTAGGGAAAAGGACCAGACATGGGTAATTACCCAGCAAGGAATTAAGATTCATTATGGATTAATGGTAATTAAGCCAATGTTACTTAGTTGCAGGTATTATCAAATAGACTAATGGAATAGAGCACAGAAACACAGCCATATGTGGATAAAAATATAGGAATTGTCCCACTGCATTTATTTTTGGAAAAGAAAAATATATCAATAAATGATATGTTTCTGCTTACCAATAGAAAATACAACTGAAAATGCAAATCAATTTAAAACCTCACAAAATATTATCTCTAGATAAATTTCATATTAACATTAAATTTTAAATTGTAATAATTTGAATAGGGACTATAGGAGTATATGTACTTATTATTTTATGGGTGAAACATTTCTTAAAATGCATAAAACAGAAATAATAAGAGAATAGAATAGAGACAAAAAGGTACATTAAAATTAAGAATTTCCATTCATCAGAAAACATCGTAACTCAAGAGAACAAACAAACTCAAGACATTTGTAGCATGTGCAAATTTAAAACACAAGCTAGGGGAAGACATTTTGTAACACTTGGGATTTAATAGATAACTGATTTCGATCAATAAGAAAAAAAAATGAATAACAGTGGAAAAATGGGTAAATATATAAATAGGCTTATCACAAACAGCATCAATGATTCAAGATATGAAAATATTGTCAACCTTACTACTTACCAGGAGAATGTTAATTAAATACAAAATGAGATTTCACACCCGCTTGTTTTGTATAAATTAGGAATGCAAATACTACCAAGTATTGGCTAGCATGTTAAACAAAGAAAACTACAAACTATGGAAATGTAAATTAATTCAATCAATTTGAACCATTTGAATTAGTTTGGCATTATCTGGTAAAGAAGAGCATGACACAGTACATCCTTTCCAAAAGTTGTCACTCCAGGAGAAATCTTTCACATATACTCAGGAAACATTTAGAAGTATTTTAAGAACTTCACATAGTAAATTAAACAAGTTAATTTTGTAAGGCATCTGCTAATATGTTCAGTTCAAAGTAAGCATTGTATTATTTAAAACATAAATATAAGAGTTTGGAAATCCACATGACCACCATTAGTAAAACTGATAGATTATAATAGATGCATACGAGGGAGCCATGGAAATGAATGAACTGTAAGTATATACATAAACAGATGAATCTCAGAAACTATTTTTGAGTGGATACAATTTGAAGAACCCTTCAAAATACTTTTAAAAATACTAATTATCAGATAAATGAACTGACATGTCACTTAAGATTGTATATGTGGAAAACTACAAAAAAAAGTAAAGGGTGAGGAAAACCTGACCTTAAATCTAGGACTATGATTACTTCCAAGTGGAAAGATGGGGACTTCAATGTTACTAGAGGTAGTAATTATATTTTATCTATTAAGCCAAGTGATTTCTAATCAGAGTTCCCTTAATTACTATTACATATAAAATTCTTTACCTACATATACAATCATACTAAATTACATTTCAAAACAAAAATGTATTTAAACATCAGAGAAGAACTTCGTGTTTCTGGTTTCACATGTAAGGAGCTTAGAAATCATCACTCTGTGATGACAAGTAAAAAGCTGAATAGACTGAAAATTCAGCTCTTCTTGGTTCCATAAGAGAGGCAAGGAGACAGAGAAAATGTCTGCCCCAAGATTGGAGAGACAGGCCAATACAAGGAGTTATGGCTTACCAGAACAGAGATTCATTGAGTGAAAACAACCCCATGAGCAAGTGCCTGGGTAGGAAAACTTGAACCATAAGAGATGAACTGTTGGAGGCTCGGTGTGGACAACTCTGAGAGTTAATTACTTTGGAGGGACTCAATCTCCATGTTATTGTCAGATCTAGCTCCATGAGCTCAACCAGATTTCCACAGTAAATATCAGATAAAAATACCTTCGTGTTTCTGGCAGAGGGAGGGGAAGAGGAACCATTTTGAAATGCAACAGAACATTCTTTTTAACAAGGACTGCCTTTAAGGGAAAGTGGTTAGCCAGAGCCTAGGCTACTGGGGTACTGAAATTATCAGAGCCAAGCTGACCCGGGGACGGGATACACCCAACTCAGCCACTTTAACCATCCTGTCTCACCTAAAGGGAAAGAAAAATACTGAGAAACACTTGTGAAGTTTACAGTCCAGAGTCATGAACTCATTACAAGACTGAGACCTAAATGTAGGACTGTAGAATGCTTCCCCTCCCACACACCTCACCATCACATTATGAAGGCCTACTTACAGCAATTTCTTGTACCTGGTATATGTTGGCTGGCTATCAAGAAAAAATTCTAAAAGCATACCAAAAGGAAAAAAGCACCATTTGAAGAGACATCACAAGCATCAGAACCAGACATGGCAGGGATATTAAAATATCAGATCAGAATTTTAAAACAATTATGATTAATATGCTGAGGATGCTAATGGATAAAGTACACTACTTGCAAGAACAGGTGAGAAATGGAGGCAGAGGGATCAACATTTTAAGAAAGAACCAAAAGGCAATGCTAGAGATAAAAAACACTGCAACAGAAATGAGGATGCTTTTGATGGACTTATTAGCACACAGGACATGGCTGAGGAAGAATTTCTGAGCTAGAGTATATATAAGTAGAATACTCAAAAACCAGAAAGCAAAGAGAACAAAGAGTGAAGAAAAAACAAAACAAAACAATATAGAATACCCAAGGACTGTGAGACAATTGCAAAAGGCATAAAATACACATGATGGGAAGACCAGAAGGAGCATATTTATAAAACAAACATGTGTAAGGGAATATTATCCAAAGTATACAAAGAACTCTTAAAACTTAACAATACAAGAAACAAATAACCCAATAAAAATAGATGAAAGATTTTAACATACACTTCACTAAAGAAGATATACACATAGCAAATAAGCATGTGAAAAGAGGCTTTACATAATATAACATCAGGGGAATGCAAATTAAAACAGCATTGAAATATCACTACACAGGTGGTAGAATGGCCAAAATCTAGAATAATGGCAAGACCAAATACTGCTGAGAATGTGGAGTAACAGGAACTCTCATTTATTGCTGGTGGAAATGCAAAATGGTACAGCCACTTTAGAAGATAGTTTGGCTGTTTCTTACAAAACTAAGATCCTGTATTATACTACCCAGCAATTGCACTCTTGTGTATTTACACAAATGATTTGAAAACTTATGTTCATACCACAAAACTACAAATGGATCTTTATAGCAACTTTATTCATACTTGCTGTTCTTTCGTGCTAAAAAGAAATGAGCTATCTAGCCATGAAAAGATGTGGAGGAACCTTAAATGCATGTAATTAAGCAAAGGAAGTCAATCTGAGAAAGCCATTTTCAGTACAATTCTAACTATATGACATTCTGGAAAAGCCAAAATTATGGAGATGATGATCAAAAGATCAATGATTGCCAAGGATTGGGTAGAGGAAGAGGAACAATGAAAATGGGGAGCACAGAGGAGTTTCAGGCACTGAAAATATTCTGTATGACATTAGAATGATAGATATATGTCATTATACATTTGTGCAAACTCATAGAATGTAACAAGAATGAACCCTATTGTCAAGTATAGTCTTTGAGTGATTATGATGTGTCAGTGTAGGTTCATCCTTGGTAAAATGTGTCATCCGCATGAATGATCTTTAAATAAGGAGGATATGCACGTGCCAGGGCAGTGAGTATATAGGACATCTCTGTACTTTGAATTTTGTTGTGAACAAAAACTGCTCTAAAAAAAATGAAGTAAAAAAAAATTACAGGAACTAAAAAATAATGCACATGAGTCAAAATCTGATAATTTCTAGCAAGTTATTCTGTGAATATACTTTTATCTGTTTTACTTAATCTAGAAAAAAAATATCATTCTTGTATTTTTATTAGTAATCTATCAATGTATTACTCATTTTAAAATCATTGTGGTATCAAGTAAGTTTGCTTATTTTTAAATAATGAAAAGAAGTAAAACTAAAGATATTTAGGATCAAGTTTTAAAAATCTTGTATGATAAAATAAACATATACACTTTATTTTTCCAACAAGATTTTTTTTAAGTAAGCATATGATTTGATATTTTTAAGAACAATACTTTTTTTTCAAAATAACAGATGATATTTTTAGGAAGTTAGTGCTACTTCTGGGGGAAATTTGCCATTTGATTTTATAGCTTAATCTATAAGTTGTATTTTAGCCAAATACTTTAAATTGGAAATTTCAAATTATAAAGATGTATACATAACTGGCTTCCTCCATGCTTTTAATTCATTGTTTATTAAAAGCCTCATAGATATTATAAAATGCTCTGTAAAATTACATAGTTTTATTTTGTTATTTTTTTCTCCTATAATGCACAGCATATTTTGTTATATGAGCTTTTCCCGGCACTAAATTAAAACCATTTCAAGGTGGTGGCCAGCTGGGTAACAGTTTTACAGCTTTCATTTTCCTGGCTCAGTTTTCTTCCGTTGTCATCACCTTTTTCAGTTTGACTCAAAACTCTGCCAAGATTTTTGCTCCTACTTTTTGTTGTTGTTGTTGTTAGCATCAACATTGAAATAGGTTAATAAGCAGAAGGATTATTCTCTCTCTTTCCAGTCCTCCAAAGACCTATATTTTGTTTTTCTCAAATAAGACCCCGCATTCCTGTAAATTTTGAAAGCAAGTAGTGTCCTGCAGAAGTTGCCTGGTCTCAGAAGCAAGTAACTCAACATTCGAGTTTGTCAATCAGTCTCAGAAGTTCATGCTGACAGCTCTTACATCGTTTACTTTCATTTAGTTTTCTCTAGTGTCCTTATTTATATCTGAATCCATGAGTGTGCTAGTTGTATTACATAGATAAAACACCAGCGTAGCCTATTTCTTCAGGCTGAATAGCAGTTGCCTTGAAGCCTAAAGGATGGGGGAAAAATATATTTATTCTCATCCACTTGACCTATTTGTAAAAGTCATTTAGAGATCTTTTTTGCCCTGTAAAATGGAATCATGTCATTTTTTTTCCTAGTAAGCAAGTGACTTTTCTGTGTCTTTGTGTAAGATTGATTTGTCTAACATGCCCTAGATTCCAAGTTCAATTGTCATGGTACTTGTTATTGTTAGCTCAAGATCCAAAAGTACATTGTAGGTAGGGTAGTCCATTAAATGAAAATATATTCATCAATATTGAATGTGCCGTCCAAATGGAATTTGATACCTGAGGTCAGCAGAAGAGGTACACTTCATATCCCTTGCTGCTAATAATAGTTTCTGATCTTGCTCCATATTCTGTGCCATCTTTTCTATCGATATCTTCTTTCTGTGCTCAGGATGACATTTTGAAGTTGAGTGAATTCACATCTACTGTTTCCTTTTTTATTCTTCAAGTCATTATATTATATTATATTATATATATAATTTTTTTCACCTAAGGAGTTCTAAGTATTTCCACTGTCTCTCAGAAAAAATACCTGTCAGTCCTCATTCTATCCCTTCTTTTAAGTGTCCATCTAGTACTATTTTAGGGGAATAATAACACACTATTTTTTATGCATATATTTTTAATGTTCATATTTGGATTATAGCTTCTTTTGTGCAAGGAGTGTTATTCATATACCAAAAAGGCTATAGCAAGTTCAAACACATATGAAATAGTGGAAATTATTTTTATGGTTCCAATGTCATGTGTGCCCAATCTTAGGCCAAAGACAATTATTTCTTTTTCACTTCCTTTTTCTCTTTCAGAAAAATATATTTCTGGGCTACTCTTCTAATAGATTTACCATCTACAAAGTTATCTCTTTTCTAAGTTTGTTATATTTTCTATGATATGATCCCTTATAATTGCTATCATTTAATAGGCATTCAATAAGTTTTTGCTGAGGTTAATTAAATATGTTCAGTTTGATGTTGATAAACATAACTGAACTGTATATCTTCAATTATCTTTCATCTCAAAAGAAATGTACAATTTCACAAAGAAAAAAAACACAAATTCACACTGTTCTTCCTTTGCCAACTAGTACCTTTTTCAGCATTGACATTTCATTCTCCCATCCTTATTTTAAGAAAAATAAGCAGGATAAAACATTTTACTGAAGTACACAGCTGTATTTCTTTGAACACTAAGTTAAAAAAGTTTCTGTAAAAGCTGGCCTTTTTTCAGTCCTAGGAACAAATCAAGCTTATTTCTGCTTTTAGAAACTACACTCGCCTTTGCATTAGAAGATCAGGGAGAAAAACCTGACTTCCCGTAATGGGACATGAGCCTCAATGTCATCTCCTTGGAGAGTGCTTCCCTGCCTTGTTGTCAAATACATGTAAAGAAGCCTTTCTTTTTTCTCCAGCATAATAAGTTTTAATTTTAATTCTATTATTTTATTTGTTTTCTCTCAAGAATGTCAGCCTCTGAGAACAGAGACTCTGTCTGTGTGGTTCAAGACTATAATATATCTTTAACACCTAGAGTATTGCCTACACCAAGGAGGCAACCTATAAAAGCTTGTTTAAAGAACGAAGGAGTGAGGTTCAACTTCTCCATATATAAAATGCAGATAAGATGCTATCCTATAAGCAGTTAATAAATACTGAATGCAAATGATATTTATGTGACATATATATTATAGTCTATGAATATACTGGGAGTGCCAAAAAAACTGTATACAAATGGGCACATGGGTCAATGTTGCTGAAGCAGTAGTTCACCGTCATCAGTCAGACGTGTCTAGACACTGACGGTAACCACTTTGAGCACCTCCTGTAATTGCAGAAGTCACAGGTGACTTGTATTCATCTTTTGCTATTGGTATATATTGAATATTACAATAGTAATACAGTTTTGCTTTCTTAAAATGTGTATACATTTTTTCGGCACCCTCTGTATATATGTATTGTATAGTCTATATATAGCAAGTTGTTGAATAATGTCATTTCATTATAATTGGGATGAGAGAAAAAAAAACATCAAATCCCAGCTAGGGCCACTGTCTATGTGGAGTTTGCATTCAATCTCCATGTCTGTGTGGGTTTTCTCTGTGATACTCTGCTCTCATCCCACATCCCAAAGTTCTGCATGTGAGGTGAATTGACATGTCTTTATCGTCCCTGTCTGAGTGTGAGCATGGGTGTGAGTGGCCCTGCAATGGGAAGGTGTCCTGCCCAGGGTTTGTTCTCACCTTGCACCCTGAGCTACCAAGACGGGCTCTGACCACCCACCACCTGGAACAGGAATAAGTGGTTTGGAAAATCATTATCTTATTTGTTTTTATTAATCTTTCATACTATATGTGCAGCTCCCAATATTACAAGTGTTTTGGGGATGTTTTTGTGACTAAAAAAATGCTATAGGAACTTAATTTTATTTGTGTCAATTAGCCTATGGTAAAAGTGGTGTTGTGACAAGTTGTTTCACTTAAAGCGGAAGTTTCCAAGAACCTATTGAGGATGTTAAATGAGGACTTAATGTAAATACACACATTTATAAATACACACATATATGCACACACAGGTTATCTATCTATCTATCTATCTATCTATCTATCATCTATCATCTATCTATCATCTTTTAAATAAGGTGTTCTAGAAGGCCTTTTTCCATTCAAGAAATATCTTCTTTTTTCCAAGATCTGAAAAGTACTTGCTGTGCTTGGCAAGTCACTTTCTGAGTCTTGGTAAGTTCATCTATAAATACTATCTACTTTCTTTTGTTATGAGCCTTATATGAGATAATACATATGAAGTGCTTTCCCTGTAGAAGCTGATAAAATAACTTCAAGCCACAATTAACAATAATTTTTTACCAATCAACAATTACTATACAGTAATAAAAAAATGTGTGACTGCCTTTGAATTGAATTATGTCTTCAGGCAAGCTACCGAACAGCGCGGTCATTTTCTTATATAAACATTCATTGGAGATTAAATACTTTACATATCCATAATCATACATTTAAACAAATCTTAAATTAGGTCCTCAAAATTGAAATTTCCAAATTAAATGTCAACGAGCAAGATTCATGGCCAGGTTTTTCTTTAGAATTTTCTCTGGTTTCATGAATATAGACACTATTAAGAGTGACAAATGTTTTGAGCCTAATTCTCAGAAATACTTATTTGCTTTGAATCAGACAGTATCTTAAGAATATTGATTGTAGTAAACACCTAATTTACATAAACTAACAGTTTGTGTTGTATTATAGATGAGTGTGGTTTCTATTGCTAAGAAGTTGTGATTTCCATATCTAGATTAACTAAAAGACTGAAAAGGGCCTGTTTGTTTTTCATGGGACTATCTGACACTTTATGACTTCTATTTGTTTTGTGATAACTTTGGTCCCATTTTCACATTTCAAGTATTATAATCTATCTCTATGTATCTATCTATCTATCTATCTATCTATCTATCTATCTATCATCTATCTATCTAATCTCTATCACCTGTCAATTATCTAATTTCTTTATGTACTAGAATAAATGTAACTTAATGTATAAGAACACAGACTACAGCCAGGTTTAAAAGCTATGTACTCTTAGACAAGTTTCTTCACGTGTTCTGATTTCATTTCCTCCATCTATAAAATGGGGATAACAATAGAAACACCTCAGTGAATTATGGTGACGTTCAATGAATTACTATAGACAGAGAGCTCAGGAAAGTGTCTGATACATAGGAAGTGCTATCTGTATTAGCTACCATTGTTCAGGGATAAAATACTATCAACATTTTTTGATAGTATTTATTGTGGCACATAAATCACTAAAAAGATGGCTAATTGGCTAGAACAGTTTTTCTAATAATCCAGTGCGCCAAATATTAACCAGAGATGTGGATTTAAATTCAGATTTCCACAACTGACCTTAGAGAGTCTGAATAACAGTCTGAGGTGAGTCTAAGCTTCTGCAATTTAAACAAGACCAACAGATAATTCCAATACACATCACATGGAGCAAACAGAGAATAATTAATTTAGTTATAAATAAATTATGGACTCCTAAGACATCACAATCTTTATGGATCTCAAAATTTACTCAGGGATATAGTCAGTATAATACTGTGATTCAAGTAGGATTATCTACCAGTTTATGGAGATTTTTAAAAAAATTCTATGGATCTACAGAAGAAAAAGAGATCAATTTTGGTGGCATTGGAAAAGCCTTCTAATTAACCAAAGGTAAAACTTAAAGAGTAAGTGAAATTTTAATAAGTCATTAAAGTAATCAGTGAAGCAAAAGAAAAGTTGAAACTATAGAGAAGATGAAAATAAAAGGGTATTGGATGAACATCATGATGGCATGGATATGTATAGTCACATACACAGGTATACATATATACATACATGCTTATATATGCAGCTAGATGATAGATGATAAATAGATAGATATAGATCTACACATACACACCCACACAGAGGTGTGCCTATATACATACGTAAGTGTGTGTATATAATACATGTTGTATTAATCGTTTTTAAATTATAGTTTTTAAATATAAACTTTCTGCCTTGGGAGAAACTGTCCCCTCCTGGGGCTAGCCAATTCTTAGAGATAGCAAAGGGTTCAGCCAGGAGCAGCCTTTGATATGCAAATGAACTAATCCAAATCCCATACTTCCTCTGTGGGGCCTGTACACCCCAGGGTCAGGTGCTTGGCAACTGCAGATCAATCACCCTTATAGCTCAAAGCCCACCAAAATATCCAAAGTAGCCAATCCTAAACTGTGTACCCTGCCTTGCCTTTCCTGAGGAAGCCCAGTAAAGGGTAGGCCTAGGTTCTGCCCTCCCTCCTGGTTGTTTTCTACTTAAAGCCTGGTGCACTTCCTGTAGCCCTGAGTTCTAAGCCATGCCTCTTGTTTCTAGGGGAATTGTAGCATTCAACTTTTCTTTCGATGCCACTGATTTCTCTGTGGTGTCATTCAGTCACCTTAATAAATTGAGCCATGCACGAAACTCATGTGTACATTGTACACTCAACATATACACAAGGAGGTGGAATGATAGAATCTGAATTTAAGATGATGGGACCAATTAGATGAGTTAGAGGCTTTAAATTAAGAAACTATCTAGGAAGCTATTAAAATTTTATGCAAGCGAAAGTTTAGGAATGAAAATTAAGGTAACTATTGTTGAAATTGAAATAAACTTAACAAAATGTCAACAAAAAATGGAGCATAAAGAAAAAATAAATTAAAGGTTATTTATACAACTAGATTCTCCGAAGATCTAATGCATGCTTCTTAAAAAAGTAATCTAATTTATCCTTCTGGGTATATAGTACCTAGGAGAATGGCAAGAGAAGATTTTGGGGTCTGCTAATAATCTGATTGTTTATCTAAGTGCTGATTATATGGGTGTACTCAGTTTGAAATATTTTGTCATAATATACAGTTATGATGCACAATATTACATTTTTAAATTGAAAAATAAAAATTTGATAAAAATGACATCTTAAGCAATAGTATGCAATTTATCAAAATGATTACTATTACAAAGTAAAGTAGACACTCTAAGGGGATATGTAATTATCCTCAAATTATTCTACTTGTCAAAACATCTTTAAGATTCTTTTCCTAAACTCCTTTGATACTTTATAATAAACTTTTTGAAATAATTTTAATGATGTATAATTTAAATATATCAAAATGCATAGATTCCATATGTTTGATGAGTTTTATATAGCCTCCAACCCAATCAAAATAGAAAATTTCCATTATCCTTGGATTTCCTCATGTCAATTTTGCTCTCAAACCACATCTACTAAACTGTTATAATTTCTATCACTGTAGCTTAGTTTTGACAATATTTAGAACTGTGCAAAATAGTATCAACCATGCATTATTTAGATATTTATTCATTGTATGTACATATTATATGCATTCCATATGTGTATGTGAATATTTGCATATATACATATAATGCTGAAGTAACATATAATAGTGAAATAATACTTGATATGTATATATATATATATATATATATA
>NW_017732034.1:906937-912297 GCF_001890085.2 Hipposideros armiger
AACAAAAATTCCGACAAAGACAACAGTTTAGTGGTTACCAGAGGGAAAGGAGGTGAGAGGGAGATAGACAAGGATAAAGGTGGTCAAATATTCAGTGAATGATAGAGATTTGACTTTGGGTGATGAACAAACAATGCACTATATAGATGAATCATTATAGAATTGCACAATGGAAACCTATATATTTTATAACCAATATCACCCCAATAAATTTAATAAAAAATTTTAAAAGATCATATATCTCATATGTATAAATTCTGTGATATTGTAGAGAAATTTGGGTCAGAATTATAACATTTTTAGAACCAGGCTACTATTGGACCAATCTCTTAAATTGTATCAATCAATTTTTTAATATGTAATTAGGGAAAGAAATGCAGCCCTTATAGCATCATGAAATTAGCTATTATGAGGTATGTGAAAGAGCTGTGTAAACTACATATTGTACAAAATAAGGATTTTTGTTTAAATTAATGATTTGAACAGCAACATGGTGTTTTGGAAAGACCACCAGTTAGTTTGGAGCAAAAAAAAGAAAGAATACAACCTTTATTACTGTTGTTATTCACATTATCACTCCCTTTTTTTTTATTTTTACAGTCTCTGCAAAATTACATCATTTGAATGCACTTCAATATATAAATTATTTTCAAACATCATTATTCAACACTTGTCCTACCTGTCATGTCATGATGGGCTATTATATAGACCAGGAATGATAGTTTATGTAAAATTGTGGGTTTTGAGGTGCTTTGGAAGCACAAATATTGTGTTGGTATTATTGCATGTTTTTACTTCCATCTTTGTTTTGAAGTGTTTCTGCTGAGACTGCATCAGATCTTGAACCCCTTATCTACTGCTGTAACTCAGTGTTCAATATAATCATAAGAACAACTCCTGTATAGCTCCTTCATTTTGAATATTGTCATGTTATGTGGAGGTCATATTGTGATTGATTCAGCAGTGACAATGAGCAGTAGTGAGGAAGGAGACTCATATGACTGCATCTATCCGATTCCTTCACAATACAACCTATCTAATAGTTTGTTGTGTGTTCCTGAAAGGAGATTGTCACATAATCTTTTTGAAATAGAGTGAAAATATAAAAGATGAGGGAGAATCTTCCTCTTCCTCATGATGCTTTTTGCCTGTATTAGTGTGTATGAAGGGCAGATTTATTGAAGGACCGCAGGTTCTGACGCTGGTTACATTGCCAAATCACATACAGATGGTTTTCACAAAATCAGAAAAATTGGATATTAGACATTCTGTTGAAACTTTCTCATTTTCACTAGCTCTGCTCACCACCATGTTAGCATTGGTCTTTCTCTTTTCTCACATCCCTTTTATCTCTCCCCAATTGCTTTACCGTTCCTTTACAGATTACTTTGGGAAACTGACTTCTAGAGGGGAGAAGTGAAAATGCTAAGCAGAGCCAGCCCCAGTTATTCTGAAATTTACCAGTCATAGGTAACATTTGGGAAGAAGAACTCCTCATTCCTATTTGCTGGTATTTAGATGAAAACGCTGGCATGGATTCTACAATTTTGAAACAGTATGATATTAATTTCAGAGAAAACATTTTAAAAACGGCTATGGTAAAATAACAACAACAAAAATAACAACAAGACACTAAGTAGCGAAATGTATAATTACTGGGCAATAATCATTTTGAGGGCTGTTTCAGAGATTATTTCCGAAGGAATGAATTGCCTACCTGGAGTGCAATGATATTATACAAGGGATGGCTAATCTTGCTTATGTGTAGTTAGCAACAGCTTGTATTTAGCTAGGATATGTCTATTTATGCCAATGATTTTGTTGTGGAATAGTTTTAGCAATGCGATACTTACCAGGATGCTTTTAAAATGTCTTTCCACAAATGAAACCACAAGGACAAACTGCAGTAAATAGATGTTAACAGAAAACGAAGTCAAAGAAGGATCTGTGATAATAACTAAATTGTTTATTAGGAAAAACTGGCTGTGTTTGAGCCAGGTTGACCTGGGAAAAATATTTTCATAGGGCAAGTGGAGCTGCCTCGGCAGTATATAAAGGTAAACCTCAAACTCTGCTCTGTGCATGAAAATAATTATATAACTCAAGGCATATAATGATCATGATTTCAGATAAATTGGATATAGAACACATTAAATGGTTATTAATTTAAAACAGCACTATTATAAAAACTTTAAATACAAGATCTTAGGTAAAAAATAAAACAAAATCAAGTAGTTAAATCAAATTATGTAGACTGTGTATATTCTATAGCACCAATCAACATTAACTTATGTTAAGATAGCCATTTAATTGTTAAAAACTCCAAAATAAATAAAAACTAAATGTTGCAAATATTCTGTTTTGTCCTCAGCCTCTCTCCTTTGTCCCTAAAACGAGAATTTTGATTTTCATGGAGCTTATTAGTGTACTAAATTATGTCCCTCTGGCTTGAATAAATTAATATGATTTTAACTTTGGGAACACATTATTCTCTATAGGGCATATTTTATAATTATACATTCTTTGAAATGTGTATTTAATATCAAACTCTTTAGGTTTCACTTCTGTTGTATTTGTGTCAAATTTGACAGACTGAATTATATAGTGATGATGGTGCATTCATTAGGTGGTCTATTATAATGCAGTTTCCTTTCATATTAAAACTTTGCAAAAGAAAGTCAATACCACTTTTTTTTGGTAGCACATATGAAGAAGTTGAGGTTTCTTAGTTTCTAACCATAAGTATATTTCATCTAAATCTTAGTCATATAATTATTTTCCTTTCTTTAAAAATTATTTGTAATTATTAAGACTCTTTCAACTCTTCTGATTGCTCTGGGACTGTAGCATATTATATCCTTTGTTCCAACAGTCCAACAGTTTTAAAGGAAATGGTGAAATGGTGTTAGCAGATTTTGGCAAATGTATTATTCAGGAAAGGTTACTGAACTGCTTCTAGCTGAGCCAGAATACCCAGTATTATTTTATCTTGTAAAAAACAAAAGCATACATGAAGATTTCTCCACTGTACTCAACNTTCAAAATCTGCCTATTTTTATTGCTTTTTTTTCTTTGCTTAATTATAATATTATGTATTCTGGATACAATGACATGGTTGTTTGAATATTTCCTTTGCTGGCAAATCACATATTATACTGATATATTGGATTTTTTGAAACATCCAAAAGTTTATGGCTATACATGTAAAGAGAAATAGAGAATCACAATTGAAGATACTAAAAAAATAAAATAGTACGGAGACTATAAAATAGTAATCTCATTCTTGTATGAGGTGTAAACCAAATCTTTATTAAAAATAGAAGCTGTAAAAGTTACTTTTGGTGACATTTTCATAAGTCTTTTGTTGGAAGACACAGCACTGGTTGGATGGCACACTACTCATTCAGATGTGATGTCCTGAACTCGCAGAAAAGTCAGTTGAATTTTGTTTTATTGTATGGACTTTTTTTTAGGCTCTTCTTAGGATTATATAGATATTTTTAATAGACTTTGTTTTTTAGAGAAATTTGAGGTTGCCAGCAGAATTAAGCAGGAAGTACACAAGTTTACCTTATACTCTCTGACTCCTCCTTCCCCCCACCATTCCCCCCACACACAGCCTCCACCATTGCATCCCCCACCAGAGTGGTACATTGATTACAACTGATGAAACTATATTGCACACCATTATCACTAAAAGTTCAGAATTTACAATAGGGTTAACTGTTGAGGTCATGCATTCTATGGGTTTTAACAAATGTAATGATATGCGTCCACCCTCATAGTATGATATAGAGCAGTTTCACTGCCCTAACTATACTTAGTATTTCACTTATTCATCCCTACTACCCCCCTAACTCCTGGCAACCACTGATCTTTTTACTGTCTTCATAGTTTTTCCTTTTTCATAATGCTATATAATTGGGATCACATAGTATGTAGCCTTTTCAGATTAACTTCTTTCACTTAGTCATATGCATTTCAAGTTCTTCCATGTCTTTCTGTGGCTTGATAGCTCATTTAGTGCTGAATATTATTCCATTATTATGTGGAATGTACCACAGATTATTTATCCATTCACATACTGAAGGACATCTTGGTTGTTTCCAAGTTTTGCCAATTACGAATAGAGCTGCTATAAACACTCATGTTTAAGTTTTTGCCTGGACATAAGTTTTCAACTCATTTGGGTAAATACTAAGGCATTCATTAGTTAGATCAAATGGCAAGGATTTGTTTAGTTCTGTAAGAAACAGCAAACTATCTTCCAAAGTGGCTATACCATTCCCACTATCAATGAATGTGAGTTTCTGTTACTCCAAGACTTGGCAGCATTTGGTGTCATCTGTGTCCCAGATTCTGACCTTTCAAATAGTTGTACCTCATGCTGTTTTAACTTGCACTTCCCTAATTACATGTGATGTAGAACATCTTTTCATATGCTTATTTGTCATCTGTATATCTTCTTTGGTGAATTGTCTGTTCAGATCACTTGTTCATTTTTTAATCAGGTGTTCATTCTCTTTTTGTTGATTTTTATGTAATGTATTATTTCTCCTTTTTACTTCATATTTATCAATAAGATGAAATACCTCAATGGTTTCTAAGCTAAAAAGGGGTGGGTGTAAATGTGATCAATATGACCAATCTGATTCCTCAAACTGCCTGATCAGCAGAGCACTTTAGAGTTTTTTAAAATGATTTAAAAATGTCCTTTTCACAAGGTTGTTTTATGGCTGTCTGATTGGGGCAACCATTATAATAATTAACATCTAAAACTCTAGTGCCATTCAACTGTGTAATTAAAACTTACTAGGTCCTTATTAAGTACCAGTCACTAGGCTAACTACTGGGAACAAATATAAAATTTCGTTCAACAATGTCATATGGTAAAAGTGGAAAGTAAACAAGTAAGCAGATGAGTAAAAATAAACTATAACATTTCATATAATAACCATGAACTTTGGAACTATGGAAAGATGGAGTGTGCATTTAGGTTAGAAAGATGGGCAACAACTTCTTAGAGAAACTTAACACTAAGTTGTGTCCTTAAGGACAAGTGTCAACTATGTAAAGAAAGGATAAGTATATTCAGATAGTCTTGCAAAGAAAAAGAGAGATAAGAAAGTGTTCTGTTAGGAACAGTAAAATTCCCTTTGAACTCAGGGATGGGTTAAGTGGGGAGAAATGATAAATTGGGGTCCTCCATAAATAGTACCAATATAAAAAGAAGGCATAAGAACCTATCTTGCTCATGTTCAATTTCTTCATTCTACTAACCTTTTATTCCCCACCACCCTGCCCCCACCACACACACACACACACACACACACACACACACACACACACACACACACACA
>NW_017732034.1:916722-918680 GCF_001890085.2 Hipposideros armiger
CAATATACCCTTGCAAACCAATGGTACCATATAAGGGCAGAGTGGCTGGCATTTTGTATAGAACAATGGAAGCCAACGATCTGTTGGCTAATCTGACATAAGATAATTTTTCCTAGAAGATTTGAAACCCTCTGGGCACTGTCAGCATTACATATTCAATTTGAGAATCCTCTGGGTTTGCACCTGATATATTATTCTCAATTTAATCATATTTTTCCCTTGATAAAGGTTTTCCATGGCCATTTTGAAATTATGATGCTCGTGAGATTAAATCAAAGTATGCTGCCCATACCAAAACCCTTTTTCCTATTTACACACATAAACATATATATGAGTGATTTGAATTATAAACAACACTTACATGTTGCTGAAAATCCTTGCCAAAAGTGATAAAGATTCTTTGTAGATGAGAACCAAGCATGTTTTTCTTGCAGGTGGCTATAAAGACAAGGTAAATTAACACTCATTCTTAGTACTTACCCAGACCACTAGTTTGGTGAATTAAATTGATATGATACCATCTTCTAATTATCTCCCAACAAAATTACCCAGAAACCATTATTTTTTTGGAATAAAAAACAAATAAAAAAACAATGAAATTGGATAGAAATAGTATTTGAAAATTTAAAGTGCTTTAAAAATATGAAAAATATAGTATTTCATAACAGAAAATGAACAAGCATGTAATATAATGTGATTAGATAGTGTAAAAAAATTAAGAATTTCACTTTGAAAATATGACAAAATCAATTTTGAATGTTTGAAGAATTTAAATGTAAAATAACAATAAAGCATAAGATAATACAATNTGGGGTAGCGCAGCAAAAACCCAGGACACCCCAAGGCCTGCTGCCACCTGCAAGCCTTAAAGTTCAGCCACTGATAAAGCCTCGTGAGGTATTCAAGTTGGGTGAAGTACAGTCTCAGGGAGTCACTAGAGCTGGAAGAGTTGTGGTCACCAGTTTAATGTAGATTCCAGTTTGGTACCAGGGCTGAGCCTGGAGCTACTCAGGAAAAGCCTCAGAGCACACCGAGGCCAGTTGTTGCTGTCCTGAGCCCTATGGACTCTGATTGTTTTCCAAGAAAGAAGACAATGCTGCAGGGACTGGCTGCTCACAGAGAAAGTGCCTCCGGCATTAGGGTGTTGGGTAGGACTGGGTTCCATTGAGTCAGCAGTGTTGAGTGTCAAAGCTCACCAGACCAATCAGATTCTGATTTGTCCCTAAGTATAGGGGGCAGGCTCAACACATTAAAGATAGCAGCCACCTGCCAGCTGCAGAGAAGATGGTCCTCGCACAGGGAAAATGGCAACTGTTCTCTCAGCCTGACCTTACAGCCACAAACCTTAGTCTGCTCCCATATGCCTCTGATGCCTTCTGCATCTCTGTCTCTCCACCAGAGTCCAAGGTGAGTGCCTGCAAGCGAAAGAGTCTGTGTGCAGGCTGTTTCAAAGGACATCTGGGTTTACTGCAGCCTTCCATGCAACCCAGATGGTCAGAATCCCATTGCTTTTCACAGCCAGATATTGTGGGGGCTCCTCTTTCTGGCACCAGTACTCTGGGCTGGGCAGCCTGGAGTGGGACTGAGGTCCTTCACTCCTTGGGGGAACCTTTGTGGCTGATACCCCTCCCTATTTTCAAACCACACAAAGGTTTGGGACTAGACTGGTTCATGTCTCCACCCCTCCTACCAGTCTCGACATGGCATCTTCTTTATGTCCTTAGTTATAAAACTTCTGTTCAGCCAGACTTCACATGGTTCTCCAGGTTGATTTTTCTATAAATTAGTTGTAATTTTAATGTGTTCATGGAAGAAAGTAGGCAGTGTTTATTTACTTTGCCATCTTGACCTCTTCTTTCCTTCTTATATTCTTAAGGACATTTGTGGCCATGAGGACAGCAATACATATCACACTTGTTCAAAAAAAGCAATTGAGAGTGATGTTGTACTTTACATTT
>NW_017732034.1:921619-922465 GCF_001890085.2 Hipposideros armiger
ACAAGCATGTAATATAATGTGATTAGATAGTGTAAAAAAATTAAGAATTTCACTTTGAAAATATGACAAAATCAATTTTGAATGTTTGAAGAATTTAAATGTAAAATAACAATAAAGCATAAGATAATACAATGCAGTAAGAAACAAAGGTGTGTAAATTTTTTTCTAATATTCAAAAGGAAAAGGATTTCTATACTTATACTTAAACAGTAGAAGAAAATATGAAGTGAAAATGTGAAAAATTATGTTACGAAAATGTAAACTTTAGTATATTAACTACCTTATATAAGTATTAATAGGCATACAATAATTCTGAAAAAAGATAAAACAGATGACAAGGTAATACAGTTAATATACCAAGTGTTCATAGAAATCATAAGAAAAAAATGTCCATTTTTACATAAGACTGAAAAAAGGGCATAGACAGGAAATTCAGACAGAATTAATGTTTAAGTAACATGTAAATATTTAAAGGTAACTAGAGATAAAATAAATGAAAAATTTTAAACATGTGACTGTAACTATTTGATATCATGAAAAATATAATATGCACTATTGTTTGTGAATTTTGTGAACTCTGGATGTAGGTTTAGTTTACAAAAATCTTTTTATGAAGCAGATTGTAAGCAAATTTAAAAGGTTTCAGTATTTGCTGTTTTGATTCATTAATGTCATTTAAATGAATGTAATTAACTTACTTCAATCATTCAGATTTATTAATTTATACAGGAAACAGTAAAACATATGCTCAAAACTAGATATACAGAATCTGTATAATATGGTGTGATAATATAAATAGGAAAAAATAGTCACTACAGAGGCTTGGTTATATTATTTATAATTTAT
>NW_017732034.1:926555-931117 GCF_001890085.2 Hipposideros armiger
CAGTGAATTTAACTCACAGTGAACATTATATTGGGAAATTTTGTGTACTTTTTTTTGTGTTGAAAATTGAGGTTAATTTCTCATAATCATTTAAAAGGAGATTAACACCATATGCCTTATGTATTTATCAAAGAAAAACAATAATTTAAAGTATATACTGAATCTAGAAGATTTCACTTAAAATGTGTTAGGGAGCTGTGTTTGTCTAAGATTTTGTAATTATATGTACCTCATAACAGGAAATATGTCCATAATTCTTCAGAGGAACAATTTGATGAAAGCTTAAAAATTATATTGTTACTTTTTATATATGCTAGAATATGGATCACACAATAACCTAGCAGCTTTGTGTTCTTCAAATTATCCTTTCATGAAGGTGAAAATAAACTGGAGTAACATAAAAAAGAGATAATCATGAATTTATTATAGTGGAGTCCAAAACAAATGTGTAAGGCAGAAATAGGGTTAGCAATTTAAAATGATATTACTTTGAAATGTAATATTCTATGAGCAAAGTTGTAAAAGATCTAATTTGTTCTTTGACATATCTTGGACTGCTATCTTAGAAAAGAGCCTAGAGAATGGGGGTACACCATAAAGCAAGGGTTCAGAGATGGCTTGGGGAAGTAGCCTGTAGTTGAGAAATTGGCTGAGAAATGTACCTTTGACATCTGAGGCGCCTGTTGATGGGTCAGTGGGTCCACAAGTCCTCCAGGTGACTTCACAGGAAGCTCCAATAAGTCTCATCATTCTACTCCAGCTGCGTAGGTTGTCATTCTTCATAGGATAAAACCTTGCAGCCAATCCTAGTCCTTTCAATTTTCAGGAGATATTTGAAAACTATTGTGTTGGTAGTTGATAATTAATTTACGTGGAGCATTTATTCCTAGAATCCTTAAAACATGAGATATGTATCTAGCTATTAGAAATGACCCAGGATTACATTGGAATTCCTGAGAAATGAGCAAGAAAAGATGAATAGAGGAAAGAGAGATCATCTGAAAAATGAGAGGAGAACAAGGAGAGTCTGTGATAGAATTTATTTTTAAACCACGACAGATATACTGTCCTGCTTTTGTTTAAGTCAAAATGAATAAAATTTGCTAGTGGTGTCTTGTCAAGTGAGCNTGGCTCCCCAAACCACCTTTTCAGATATGGAAGAAGCCTTCTAAAACTGTTGTAATTACATTAGTAATAATTTTGACAAAATCTTCAGAAATTGGAGTTTTGTGTTTAATGAGTCAAAGAAAATTGCTTTAAAAACTTTCAATACTTTTGTAGCTTTTAAAATACAAATTAAAACAAGCAAAATAAAGATTAAATTATAAAGTATTTTTAAAAGGTCTATTTTCCAATAGACACATTTGTTAATATTTTTAAATGGTACTGTATAATAATATATCAACTGTTAACAGTAACTTTATGAGATTATTATTTTTTAAATCAACAAATGGGGACCAGAAGCAGAGAGCTGTCCTTTTATCACAAATAAAATAACTCCCTTGGCCAGGAGAACTATTAATTAGGCAGACAGCATCTGCCTCATTTCTTGGCTCAAGCAAGATTGTGCTTCCTCACAGGGACCTCCAGAGACTAAAGCAATTCTACCAACTTGTGACTTCATCTTTCATTCTAGTGTTAAGAAGTTTCATAGGGGTTCAGGATACAAAATAATTCACTGTATTGTTCCCAACCAGTGCTCTACAAGGAATCCTATATAAAGTATGTATTGCTGATAAGTATTTTAAAAGTCTACCCTAACGCAATCTCCCACAAATTTATCTAAACCTTTCTTCCTCCTTTATGTTTCTTAGGGATAAGGTTTCCACTCACTTATATTTGCCATATATTAATGTCAGATAATACTTTGAAACAAATGTCATCCAGCAACTTAAAAGCTTTTTTACCCAAGATCATATATCTAACCTCTGAATCATATTCATTCTCTTTTAAAAAATCACAATCGATACTTTTTGGAGAAATGAAGCACATTAGAGATAAAACATATGCCAAGTATCCAGCCCACCGCCTGGGACACAGTAGCCACTGAACAACTTTAGCTTCATTTTGTGCTTTCCATATCCTTAAAACCACTTATCTTCAAATGTTAAGGCCTTGTCTTCTACGTCAGTGTTTTGTCATTTGATTGTTTAATCTCTATTAAGTCACATCATATCTTCATGATTTTATGAAGTCTAGACATTAGCCATATTATATTATGCGAGAATTTTTAATTACCTTCTTATTGGTTTTGCTACTTCTGTTTTCACTTCCATGCAAGTCTGTTCTCCAGAAAAATGTTAGTTCTGGAAAACAGTAACAGCAGCAACAAAACAGCAAAAATTTTAATTTGGTTGTCTCTCTTTGCTGTTGACTCCAGTGGTTTATCATCGAAGGTTGAAAACTGCAGACTCTGTATTCTCATTCCTTGCTATCTGTCTAACTTTCGCTGATCATCCCTGGTCTCTTTATGTCTAGCCTTGCTTTCTTTTCTTGTCTTTTCTTTCTTTTTTTTGAGTAAAGCAAAAAGATACTTGCTCTCAAGGACTTTTGCAGAGAGGACTTCCCATTATCATTGTATAGCAAATTCCCTCTTGTTCACACCCTATATCAGACACCACAAAACTGAAAGACAATTTTTTGCAATATCTCCGTATCTTCTTAATAGAAACCACATTTTACAAATTAAAAAGTATAAAACTATATGTATACAACATATAACATAGAAATTATTTATACAAAGGTATTGGAAGAGTAGGGAAGCTGTAAGGCAACAGAGAAATATGAAAGCGATAGGAAGTTCTTGTGTCTCCAAAAACAAAGAAATGAAAAGAAGAAAAAAGAAACTGATAACAGAACTTTCACTGAGATCAATACATTTTTATATCTAAGATCAAACTTATGTGACACATAAGATGCTGAATGTCTTCAAGTCTGAAGCAGGAAAAATACAATTGGAAGTAAAGTGAAACGATTTTTTTTCAGATTAAGTTGGCTACATAGTCTTAATTGCTTTGATATTTTTCTCATATAATGTCGATTACACATATTTATATGATTATATATTAATTAAACCTCATTTTAGCTTTGTCATAAAACAGCTTGTTTTCAAATTAAGTATTTCTCAGGGTTTAAGAGAGGGAAAAAGAGAGGAAATATGTGAGGAAATTAGTGAAAGATTGACTATTACAATGCAACTTGAAATTTGAGGACAAGAAAAGGATAATGTAGGATTCCCAAAGGATCATCTTATTTCCATGCTGCATTTAGCTAGCATTTAGTACTAATTTTGTTACCATAGACAGAAAGAATAGGACTACAGGGAAAGGGGCGGGAGGAAAGAAAGGAGGAGATGAGATCATCTTAAAGAAATGTACAGCTACCAGACAGGCCAGAACTAGATTTCAGTGACTCAGGACGCCATCTTGACCCTTGCTAACGGTGAAATTTAGCTAATTGTAATGGGTTATAATACTATTAGTTTGTGGGCAGAAGAAAAATTTTCACCCCGTGTCTGTATGACAGTTCTGACAAGAGCAAATAAGGATAAGGGAGCAGTAGTCATCTAGGACCTCCCTGGGAACACCTATGATACCATCCCTAAATCTTGAATATATTGTGCCCTCATTATATTAAATCCTAAGCCTCTTTTTTTTCCGGGACAGTTGCTCTTCTCCTGGCCTGCTTACTCTCACACTATTTTGGGAGTATAGTATCTTTTTTTCTATGAATAAATCCACTGCTTGCCTGGTTTTACTGGCTTGGCTTATTCGGTGTGTACTTGAATTCTTTCATGCTATGTTCACCAAGAAAACGTTTCTCTGCAAAAATTTTACGTCAAAACAAAGGCATACCTTGTTTTAAGGATAAAAATGCTTTATCACATAATTCCCCATGGTTAAAAATATCTATTTAAATCAATTACATTGGATAAATTCCAGAAATACTCTTCACAGTGAATTAAGAAAATACCAGAAATTGTCTTTGTGGGTGCAAAAAGTGAGAAATATTTTCATGTGTGTCTCCCAACATCACACATTATTATAATTTTTTTGCTTATCTAATTTCTGTTAGTTTGTTCCATTTTGTTTTTGCAAGAAATTCTAAGTGACTTGAGTTAGCAAAAGATTATTTTTCCTCTTTATTCCCGAAAATAGCAAATACCTTTATTCACTTGTTGTAGAATAACAAAATGAATCTTTGTTGGTCATATAATTTTATGATTTTTAAAGAAAAGGGCAAATGGTCTCAAATGCAGAAAGCAATGACTCTTCAATTTTTTATTTAACAAAATAAACACAAGGAATTTACTAGTCAAGTCATATTTTAAGAAAAAAGTTCATGTTTCAAAATGTCCCCAAAGTAATTCTTACATAAAATTTTAATAGTTGCCAATTTAAAACACATTCAAATTGATTTCCAACAGAAATTATTACATGGATAGGAAAGCATCTGAGTCATCTTAACCATAAGAAGGTGATAAACTGCACTGCATGTAAAAACACTAATGTGTGCAGCCAAGTGGTACCGAATTAGGTGTTACACCTAATTTTGTTTAACAT
>NW_017737806.1:0-1126 GCF_001890085.2 Hipposideros armiger
ATATATATATGTATATAAATTATGAAACACACCAAGGCACATCATAGCCAAACTGCTGAAACCAAAGATAAAGACGGAATCTTAAAAGTAGCCAAAGTAAAAAGAGATATTTTCTATACAGGGAAGAAGAAGAAGAATTACCACAGTACCACTGACTTCTCATTAGAAACAATGGAGGCCAGAAGAGAATGAAATTACTTCTTTAAAGTGATGAAAGAAAAATAATGTCAACCCAGAATTTCATATCCAGCAAAAATAGTCTTCACAAATAGGAATTAAATAAAGACATTTGCTGAAAAATGAATACTGAGAGGATTTGTTTCCAGCCTACCTGAAGGGTGTCTTTCAGGTCAAAGAAAAATTTGGATCTATAAAGAAGAGCAACTGAAATAAGAGAAGTAAGTAAGAGAAGATGGATGGCTGAAATACAAAGAGTTAGACAAATTTCCTCATAATCATTTTAAAGTTAGAGATCAACATGAAATTGAAATTCCCACAGATCTTTAATCTCAAATTACCTCTTCCTAACAGTTAACTGTCTTAATACCTGGCCCTTGTAATCAGGATGGTGCTAAAAGTTAGCTGTAAAGCTTTTACAATTAAAATATTCTTTTCCAGTGTTGTCTAGGAATTTTTCAATTTAATTTAATTTAACATTGAATATGAAGAGTTCAGAGTCTAATGGCACAGTTCCCGTCTACATTTCATTGGCCAATAGAACAGAGCTATAATTCAGAATTAAATTGTTGATTGTTTCCACGAATACTTAGTAAAAGAATCTGACTCATCTAATATGCTTAGAGTTTTATATTACCCATCTCAGTACATTTTTTAAAATTCTTCTATAGGCTTAAAATAGTCATGAGATATTTTAACTTATAAAAAAATATATAGCAGGGGCCGGCCGAGTGGCGCGGTGGTTGAGAACTCGCTTGGGACGCCAGAGGGCCCCGGTTCGGATCCCACATATGAGGGCCAGTGACACTGCCCTTCACAGCTAAGATGCTGAACAACAGCTCAACCTGGAGCTGGGCTGCCATGAGTCGCCTGCGACGGCGTGGGCTGCAGCCTCTGTGGCAGTGGGTTGCCATGGGCTACCGTGTGTGGCCAGCAGCCAGCATGAGCG
>NW_017737807.1:0-1141 GCF_001890085.2 Hipposideros armiger
ACATGTACAATAGATTTCTATCTTGACTATTGTATTGTAAAGAACGCTGTAATGAACATGAAAGCTCAGATATCTCTTCTAGGTACTGATTTCATTTATTTTAGGTATACACCCAGAAGAAGGATTGCTGGATCATATGGTAGTTCTATGTTTTGTTTTCTGAGGGGCCTCCATACTGTTTTCCATAATAGCTGTACCAATTTACATTCTCACCAACAGTGTATAAAGCTTTCCTTTTCTCCACACCCTCACCGACACTTGCTATCTCTTATTTTTTTGGTAATAACCATCCTAAGAGGTGTGCGGTGATATCTCATTGTGGTTGGGTTTGCATTTCCCCGATGACTAGCGATGTTCAGCACCTTTACACATACTTGTTGGTCATTTTTATGTCTTCTTTGAAAAAAAAAATCTATTCGGGTCCTTTGCCCATTTTTATTTTTTTTTGTGATTGAGTTGTATAAATTTCTTATGTATTTTGGATATTGACCGTTTACCAGGTATATCAAAAAAGAATAAGGTATTTTGGAATAAATTTAACCAAAGAGGCGAAAGATCTCTGCACTGGAAACTATGAAACATTGAAGAAGGCACAAATAAATTGAAAGATGTCCTGTGTTCATGGATCAGAATAGTTCATATTATTAAAATGTTCATACTACCCAAAGTGATATACAGATTCAACTTAATACCCATCAAGATTCCAATGGCATTTTTCAAAGGAAGAGAAAAAACAATTCTGAAATGGAACCACAAAAGACCCTGAGCAGCCAAAGAAATCTGAAGAAGAACAGGGCCATAAGTGTCACGTTTCCTGACTCCTAATTGTATTACAAATCTACATTAATCAAAACAGTATGGTACTGGCATAAAAACAGACACATAGACAAATGGAACAGAATAGAGAGTTTAGAAATAAATCAAGCATATACAATCAAATAATTTTTGACAAGCATACCAAGAATACATAAAGAGGAAAAGATATTTTCTTCAATAAATGATATCTGCAGGAAGACTGGATATCCACATGCAAAAGAATGAAATTGGAACCTTTATCTTAAACCATACACAAAAGTCAATTCAAAATTGATTAAAGGCTTAAATGTAAGACTTGAAACCATAAAACTCCTAGAAGAAAACA
>NW_017737808.1:0-1139 GCF_001890085.2 Hipposideros armiger
GCTCAAGAGTGCGAGCTCTGAGCAACAGCAGTGCAATGCCTGGCCTGAGCTGAGCTGCTGTTGAGCTGCCAACAGGTGGCAGGATGGCTCAGCTAAAAAAAAAAAAAAAAGAAGGCTTTGAAGTAGGTTCCTCAAAAGGAAAGGAAATATACACAGAAAAAAAAAATCACAAGACTTTAAGACATTTAAGAAAGAAAATATAGGGTCGGCCGAGTGGCACTTTGGTTAAGAGTTGGCTTGGGACGCCAGCTCTGAGCAGCAGGACCCCCGTTCGGATCCCACATGAGGGCCAGTGACACTGTGCCCTCTACAGCTAAGATGATAAACAACAGCTCGACCTGAAGCTGGGTTGCCATGAGGCAACACCATAGGCTGCAGTGGGGCTGCAGTGAGCTACTTTGAGTGGCTGGCAGCCACCATGAGCTGCCAAGAGCCACCCTGAGTGGCCATCCGGTGGCCAGAAACCGATCTGCCTCAGCCAGGGAGAACGCAATGATAATACCAACATGGGCCAGTGAAGCGACGTCCTCCACAACTAGACTGAAGAACAAAAACAGCAACTTGTCTGTTCCCCTTCCCTGATTCCCCAACACTGTTCCCCTCCCCAAATTCCCCAAAAAAATTAAAAAAAAAAAGAAAATATCACTCAAATCTCATTTCTCAACCCTGACAGTTTCCTTAATTACAATACTATATTTAGTTAGATATATGTTGCAATCAAGAGAAGTATGTATTTAATTTTTGTAATTTCCATCACTTGATACACTACCACAAGACTAAAAATTCATTACCTTTGCAATATCATACAGCACATTATGTCTATGCACAAAGTATATCAAATATAATAGCATGTTACAACTACATTAAGATAATGAATGGAAGTAGTTTCTAGTACTTTCAATCAAGGTAGAAGAGAGAAAATTAAATATATTTAGTTTCCTGCAACAATAAGAACACTGCTATATCTAAACATATTAAATTGAACATATTTATGTAAGAAGATAAAAATTGCATTTGATATATGTTTCATTGGTTTTAATATTACAGATATCTTGCATGATTAAAATGTTAATTTTGGAAAGTAAGTTTCATTCACAAAGCAAATTGAAATACACTTATTTGCTTTTTTTTTTTTTTTT
>NW_017737809.1:0-1107 GCF_001890085.2 Hipposideros armiger
GCTTGTGTTTCTACAAAAGGATGTGTGTTTAAGTAGAAGGCAATATTTGTGGTGTTTAATCACACTTAGCTGCCTGAGTGCTTAAGTTGTCATCTCTTAAAAATCTTTTCCTATCCCATGATTAGTCTAAGCACCCGTCATCTCAGCTGAGAGATTTCCTTGCTTTTCATCCAAACTGGCATGAGAACTAAATGGCTAAGGTGATATTTGAGGTAGAGTGATAAAAATATATATCATGTTATTAGAATTTTAAACAACCGGAAATATTCCATAGCTCCCACAAACACAAATTTCTTTTCAACCTTGGGTACACACACTAAGTCAGATGACTGGGGGCGGGGGTGCTCAGGAATACTGTTGGTCAGAGTCTAGTAACAGATGCCCTATGAGTGGAATGGCCAAACCTAAGGGGCCACGCTGGTTTACAAGCACCACGTGGTCTCACTTACTGACAGTGGGATTTGAGCACAGCTATGATGAATAAACTCCCTGGTGCATTTCTTTTTTTTTTTCTTCTTCTTAATTCTAACTTAGTTAGAGATACCTCCATTCAGATAGGGCTGCAGAGTCCATGTTTTTATCAGCCTGTCTTACATGTGGTTTGAACAGTCATACGGTCAATACTCTAATCAGTTGATTTATGCTAGTCAGACCATATCTAGAATATTGTGTCTGCATTGGGGTGGGGAGGGCACGTCTTAAGGTCACTGGCAAACAAATGTGAGTAGGACTACGAACTCTCTTTAAATCTAATTGTGAAGAGGCTTAAGGAGCTGAGGGGTTTCACCTGGAAAAAAGAAAGGTGGTGGAAAGGGGGATGGGGAACAGTTCTAGCACCTCTCTGCAGGTTTATGAGGGCTGATGATGTGGAAAAGGAAATCCACCTTATTTTCTGCACCTCTGGAAAATAGAGTGTGACCTTTGTGTAACCATTGAAACTCTTAGGTCTTAGTTGCCTCATTTGTAAAATCAGGGATTGATTGGACTGTTTCCCAGAGGTCCCCCTAGTGCTGAAGTCCTGTGACTAATCGAGCCCAGTGAGTGGCCATCACTGGAAGGCAGATCTCTCGGGAGTGAGCTTCCCTTTTAGGAATGGAATGTTCCAAT
>NW_017737810.1:0-1141 GCF_001890085.2 Hipposideros armiger
GCCAGTGGAATCAACTAAACAGCATCAGAACTGAAAATGACTTACAAAGGTGTAATCCTACCCAATACGCTTCCTGTTCTACTGTATATACAAAACCAAGACCAAAATAGCACAAGGGAAGAAAAAAATCAAAGAACACTGTGCCACTGTCAGTCACCAAGCAGCATCAGGTCTTAAAGCTGAAAGATATCTAAATTACCTGAGATAAAAATCTCTCTGCCTTGGGAAGACCCATTCCAATGTTAATAAATCCACCTGGAAATGCCAAACTATGTTCTCCATAACACCATCTATGCAGTGTTTTTATTTTCTCTGCCCCATTAAAGAACACATGAGGGAAAGCCACTTCCAGAAAGATGGTACAGACATACTTGTCCCTAATGCTCTCGCTAAGTACAACTGAAAACACTGTACATTATATATAAAACAATCATAGGACTCTAAATGTTAAAATAAAGCAGACTAGGGTCTTCAGGACCCCAGAAAGAACAAAACAGTAGTGAATTCCCTCAATTTCCTTTTGCCCCACACATCCTAGACTTGGAACTGAAGAAGCCCGCAATCCAGATTTGTGAATAGGGCACAAACACCAAAGTCCCAACAAGAGCCAGCTCTCTCTAGCCAAAGCCCAGGAAAGGGATAGCCTACCAAGACAGAAAACTTTTAGACAATAATTGCTCTACATGAGCCAAACATAACAAACACCTGTGGCCCACACCTACCAATGCCAGCTAAGGCCAGGTGTAGAACCTAGACTACCATCCTCACCAGTCTTTAAGATGAGCCACAACTCCCACACAATGGGGTGGTGTCAGAGAAGGCCAAGTAGGGAGCAGGGATTCTCATCCTGTCAGGGGGTAACAAGTCCCTCCCCCCATACAGAGAGTCAGTAGAAATCATGGAAGAACATAGAATTTTCACCCCCCACCTAGCATTAATAATGCTTCCGTCCCTCTCCCCACTTGAGTGGTGCCAGAGGAGGCCTAGCAGAATATCAGAAAGTTGACCACTGCCCAGCAGTAATGAGGCCACCCTCCCACCCACACCCTTGGTATCAGTGGAAGCCATATATAAAGCAAGACTGAGACACTCCTATCCCTTCCAGCTAGTGTGGTGTCCACACAGGCCTATTGGGGGTGGA
>NW_017737811.1:0-1140 GCF_001890085.2 Hipposideros armiger
GCTGCTCAGCTCTGGCTGGGAATTGAACTGCTGTTGCTCAGAGCTCAAACTCTTGAGCGAGCTCTTAACCAACTGAGCCACTCAGCCGGCCCTTGGGAATGCTTTCTTAGTAGTTGATTGTCAAGATCTGTCCATATTGTTGCATGTCATTGTGCTTTATTATTTTTGATTTCTGTATCATATTTTATTTTATGAATATACTATCGTTCATTCATTTTGTCTTCTGATAATGGCTATCTGGGTTGCCCCCAGGATTTTGTTACTATGAATAGTGCTGCTGTGAACATCCCCATACATGCCTCCAGTATACATAGCAAGAGTTTCTCTTGTTATGAGAATTCCTGCGTTAGAGGGTGTGCGAATGTCCAACTTAATGTGATGCCAAACTGTTATCCAAAGTGGTTGTCCTGATTGCATTTCCATCAGCAGTGTTTAAAAGAATGGTTTTGACTATAGATTTGATCATGTTTATTCTTTTAAAAAATTTTTTTTTAAAAGATTTTATTGGGGAATTGGGGGGACGGGAACAGCGTTGGGGAATCAGGGAAGGGGAACAGACAGGTGGACAAATTGCTGTTTTGTTCTTCAGTCTAGTTGTGGAGGACGTCGCTTCACTGGCCCATGTTGGTATGATCATTGCGCTCTTCCCGGGTGAGGCAATTGGTCGCCAGTCATTGGTGGGCCGCTCACAGCGGCTCCTGGTAGCTCACACCAGCTACCAGCCGCTCACGCTGGCTGCCAGCCACACACGTAGCTCACAGCAGCCCACTGCAGCCCCGCTGCAGCCCACGCCGTCGCCGGCGACTCACAGCAACCCAGCTCCAGGTCAAGCAGCTGTTTACCATCTTAGCTGTAGAGGGCGAGCATCATGGGCCCTCAATGTGGGATCTGAACCACAGCCCGGCTGCTCAGAGCTGGTGCTCCCAAGCGAGCTCTTAACCAGCTGAGCCACTCGGCCGGCCCCATCAACACACTTTTGAAATGCCAGAGGAATCCTCTTTTTCAGACCCCTTAGAGCAGCGGTTCTCAACCTTCCTAATGCCGTGACCCCTTAATACAGTTCCTCATGTTGTGGTGACCCCCAACCATAAAACTATTTTCGTTGCTACTCTATAACTGTAATTTTGCTACTGTTATGAA
>NW_017737812.1:0-1140 GCF_001890085.2 Hipposideros armiger
TTCATAACAGTAGCAAAATTACAGTTATAGAGTAGCAACGAAAATAGTTTTATGGTTGGGGGTCACCACAACATGAGGAACTGTATTAAGGGGTCACGGCATTAGGAAGGTTGAGAACCGCTGCTCTAAGGGGTCTGAAAAAGAGGATTCCTCTGGCATTTCAAAAGTGTGTTGATGGGGCCGGCCGAGTGGCTCAGCTGGTTAAGAGCTCGCTTGGGAGCACCAGCTCTGAGCAGCCGGGCTGTGGTTCAGATCCCACATTGAGGGCCCATGATGCTCGCCCTCTACAGCTAAGATGGTAAACAGCTGCTTGACCTGGAGCTGGGTTGCTGTGAGTCGCCGGCGACGGCGTGGGCTGCAGCGGGGCTGCAGTGGGCTGCTGTGAGCTACGTGTGTGGCTGGCAGCCAGCGTGAGCGGCTGGTAGCTGGTGTGAGCTACCAGGAGCCGCTGTGAGCGGCCCACCAATGACTGGCGACCAATTGCCTCACCCGGGAAGAGCGCAATGATCATACCAACATGGGCCAGTGAAGCGACGTCCTCCACAACTAGACTGAAGAACAAAACAGCAATTTGTCCACCTGTCTGTTCCCCTTCCCTGATTCCCCAACGCTGTTCCCGTCCCCCCAATTCCCCAATAAAATCTTTTTAAAAAAAATTTTTTTAAAGAATAAACATGATCAAATCTATAGTCAAAACCATTCTTTTAAACACTGCTGATGGAAATGCAATCAGGACAACCACTTTGGATAACAGTTTGGCATCACATTAAGTTGGACATTCGCACACCCTCTAACGCAGGAATTCTCATAACAAGAGAAACTCTTGCTATGTATACTGGAGGCATGTATGGGGATGTTCACAGCAGCACTATTCATAGTAACAAAATCCTGGGGGCAACCCAGATAGCCATTATCAGAAGACAAAATGAATGAACGATAGTATATTCATAAAATAAAATATGATACAGAAATCAAAAATAATAAAGCACAATGACATGCAACAATATGGACAGATCTTGACAATCAACTACTAAGAAAGCATTCCCAAGGGCCGGCTGAGTGGCTCAGTTGGTTAAGAGCTCGCTCAAGAGTTTGAGCTCTGAGCAACAGCAGTTCAATTCCCAGCCAGAGCTGAGCAGC
>NW_017737813.1:0-1140 GCF_001890085.2 Hipposideros armiger
AAAGACAAAAAAGTATATTTGACCAAGGGAAAGACAAGCCATGATTTTTTCTGTTTTAAGGTTTTTTTGCTGGTGGGGAGGTGTTTGTTTATTATTGCTGTTGTTCTGTTTTCTTTTGGAGCTAACGAAGCTGACTCTAAAATACATATGAAAGTATGAAAAAGTAAAAATATTTTGGAAAACTATGAAAAAAATGACAGATAATTTGTTGGTACTAACACTATCAGATATTGAATCATATTACTAAGTTTTTATAATAAAACAATAGATTCACTAATAAATAGAAAAACCAATAGAACAGAATATAAAGCCCAAAATAAGATCCAAATATCTAGTCCAGAACTAGAAATTGAACATATAATAAAGGTGGCATTTCCAAATAGAATGATAAAAATACATAGTATTGAACTAACTGGGCAGCCAGCTGGAAAAAAGACAAAATTGGACCCATATCTCTACTCGAACAGCATACCTCTAGTCAAACACCAAAATACTCTCTAAATGTATAAAAATGGAATATCAGAAGTGAAACTTAGAAGTACTAGACTAAAACAAGAATAAATTCCTTTATAACTTTGGGGTGGGGGAAGACTGTGAATAAAAAGACAGAAATCTTAATAGAAAAAATAAATTTAAATATGTAAGAATAAGAAAATCTCCTGACAAAAATATCAATGCAAAGACAAAGGTAAACAAAATATAAAAATGTTTGCAATTTATGTCAGAGATATAGGGTTAGTCTCTTTAATGAAAATAGTATTTATAGACCCTAATCTGGTGTTGGGGTACCCATAAGTAGTTGTTGTCATGCTTTCAGGGCTTTTTAGTGGATGGACCTAATAGCTATGTAGATATATAGATAACAAATACAAATATATATATAAATGTATTTGAAAAATGAGAATTAATGATGATTTTATAATGCTTGCCAGTTCACATTTTAAATTACAGGTTTTAAATTAATTTGATTTTATAATTTTTTCATGTACTAAAAATATTGATTTCTACAAAACTAACAATATGTTCAAAATAAAAATAATAATAGACCTGAAGACAAGTCTATCGAATTCAGTCAAATATTCTTTAAATAGGTGTTTGTAGATAGAATACATCTTTTTAGGGTTATACAGTAAAAATGCT